>NC_132880.1:20575632-20602971 GCF_030463535.1 Salminus brasiliensis
TGGAGGAAGAAACCTTGGGAGGAACCAAGACTCACACGGGGGGACCCATCCTCCTCTGATCAGAACTATTGATAAATGAATGATAAATTCACGGATCGGTTTAGTTCAGTTCGGTTCGGTTTCAATCACTCCCTCACTGCTGCAAATTCATCATGGATCTCGCCTAGGTTCACTCTAGTTCCCTCGGAAGAGCTTCCTCATCCTCCCTCGAAGTGATCGTGAGACTCTGAGGATCGGTGCTGCAACATATTTCTTAGCTGCCCTTTTAACTGCAGCACAAAGCGGACTACAGTTAAAGCAGCCGGACTCCTCCCCGACAACCTCTACACCAGCTCTACTGCCACTACCGACTTCCTGGACTGGGTCGACTGGGTCTGGATAAAAACTGCTGCCCTCGTCAACGACGGTCACAACGAATCTGCCGATAACTCTGGGGGCCCTGCAGAAGCAATGGGGAGATGCAGGCATTGTTAGTGAGCTGATTCTGTACGGTAGCTACGTCTAAACAAGCTCTTCACCTTTAGTGATCTTTATCATGGCATAATATGGACACTTCACCAAGTGTGTGTGTGTGTCCTTAGTGGCAGTGTTGCCAGACTGACTGTGTAAGAAATAATCAGACAAACTTACCGACGGTTTTCCTCCGAACGCTGGATGGCGTTCTGCTCATAAGCGTTCATTATGGAGAAGAGAAGACCGCTGGATGAGGACAGGCTGCTCCAATCCAGGTCCTCGTCCTCGCTGTCTACCTGCCTGTCCTCACTGCATTCTCCACTGTGTTTCCCTGGAATTCCACACACTTTCACCTCTGGAGAGCTTTCAGACTCGGGGAAAGATGAGTTTGCAGAATCTCTCCTTTCCCTGTTAATGAAAATGCAGGTGATTGTAGTAAACAAACAGTGGACCGATCTGGAGGAGGGGGTCACAAAGCAGGATTCCCAGCTCAGCCAGAGAGCTCAAGCCTAGAGTCCAGCCTGTTCCATTGACCTGAGCCTGTTGCCATTGTCCCATTGAGAAATGCTGCTTTGTGAAACACCGCCGTGCAGTTCTTCAGAAAAGCCGTTTATTTACTATAGCTAATCAATCAATAAAGGATCAATAAAAACAGTAATAAATAATACATCCATTAACAAAAGGACTCGACACTGGAGTTCCAGCACAGCGCTCTACTTACTGTTCTTGCCTGGCCTGCAGCCAAGAGTGGTTCGCCACGTTTCTCACCGAAGGCCGGGTGAAGGGATTGAAGCGCAGCATATAAGAAATGAAGGGCCGACAGGGCTCCTCCACTGCGACCCCACACGGATACTCCACAGCTTTACGCTGGAGCTGGTCACAGGTAGTTGCTATGATGTCTCAGGTGGTTGCTATAGCATTGCCAGGTGGTTGCTATGGTGTCACAGGTGGTTGCTATAGCATTGCCAGGTGGTTGCTATGGTGTCACAGGTGGTTGCTATGTGGTTGCTTAGGTATCTCAAGTGATTGCTTGAAGTTACACCTTAACATTCAATGTTAGTGTAAACACAGTACTACCTTAAAAGACGTTCCACCTTAAAATTCAGTGTCAGGGTAAACTCAGTACTACCTTAAAAGACGTTCCACCTTAAAATTCAGTGTCAGGGTAAACTCAGTACTACCTTAAAAGAACTTCCACCTTAAAATTCAGTGTCAGTGTAAACTCAGTACTACCTTAAAAGAAGTTCCACCTTAAAATTCAGTGTCAGGGTTAACTCAGTACTACCTTAAAAGAAGTTCCACCTTAAAATTCAGTATATATATATATATATATATATATATATATATATATATATATATATATATATAATGATAAATAATAATAATAATAATAATAATAATAATAATAAAAGCAGCTGAGAACTTGTGATAAAACTCTGATGCACAATGTTCTGATGATTTTATAGGGTCAAACAAAAAAACAGGCAACGATTGCTATTGGCTGAACAGAATGGACAATGGCATTTCAGCAGTGGGGAGTTTGGGAGGAAGATATCGGCTCTTTATTGTGAATATCTGTTCATAAATATATTTAATTAAATATTACCACAGAAACAATTAACATTTAATTACAAAAATAAAAGTGAAGTGTAAAATCTGGGACCCATTTATGGAGTGTTCTTGGCCCTTTACCTGAACTCCAGATATTATAGAGCATTTCCTACATTCCATAGAGTCTCTCTCTATTGCACTGACCAATGCTGTACTGCCATGATTTTTATATTTATTTCTTTATTTTTTGGTCATTATTTTCCGCTTCCTCAGCAGGTATTGTGTCTTAGTTTATTAATGTTTTTTTTAATATATAAGTTAAAAACATAAAAATAAATTTACCAAAAGAAAAGTAGAAATGCAGAAATAAATAAATGTAGATGTTGAACTTCTGTGTCAGTGAGGTTTACCTTCAACAGACCTGGCTGTATTCAATCAGATCAGTCTAAATATCACTGCAATTTGGTTCATATCTTAACCACAGGGGCCAATACTTTTCCACAGCACTGTGTGTACATACAGTTCTATACAGCCAATGAGGAACTGACCTCAGTAACCTGACTCCTCCTCTCCATTGTGATGTCATGTTGATGACATCACAGAACCTATAAATAGGCTTGTTCTCCCTCATTGGCTCAGTTAGGATTCGGCAGCCCGCGAGACAGCTGATTCCTATGTTGTCAGTGACACTGATGTCATTTGGCTGAAGCTCTTATCTAGAGCCAACTTATCTAGAACCAGCTTCCATCTGCAGGGAAACAATGGAAACCAAAAAAGCCTTGAGGAGCCTGGGCTTTCAGGTGGTTCGCAAAATCGGTGAAGGAAGTTTTGGAAAGGTGATGCTGGCCACGTCCAAGAAGTACCCCGACCAGGTGGCCGTTAAAACAACGGACCTCAAGTTGATGAAACCTGGTTTTGTTTCCAAATTTCTGCCCCGGGAACTCGCCGTTCTCCGAAAAGTACAGCACCCTCACATTGTTCAGGTGCATGACATCCTTGAGTTGAGTAACAGGCACGTGTTCATCGTGATGGAGGCTGCCGCAACCGATCTCTGTCACATGATCCAGGAGCTCCACCACATCCCCATTGACCAGGCCAAAAGGTGGTTCTCCCAACTCGTCAGTGCCGTGGTCTATCTGCACCAGCAGAACATTGTCCATAGAGATCTGAAGTGCAGTAATGTTCTGCTGACTGCTGATGACCGAATCAAACTGACCGACTTCAGTTTAGTTCGCATCTCAAGAGGCTTCCCTGACCTGAGCGAGACGTACTGTGGCACTCCTCACTACGCTGCTCCTGAGGTGCTTCTGCATGAGCCCTACGACCCGAAGAGGAGTGATGTGTGGAGCCTGGGTGTGATCTTGTACACCATGGTCACTGGGTCCCTGCCCTTCGACAGCAACAATCTGAAAAGGCTCCCGCATCTCCAGAAGCAACCCTTGAAGTATCCAGATGGTGTCACAGTGGATGAGCCCTGTAAGAACTTCATCTCCTACATGCTGAAGTTCCATTATTACCTTCGGCCTTCGGTGGCAGAGGTGGCACAGCACCAGTGGCTGCAGTTACCTGAAGACCGGTGAGTAAACCATTGAGCTGGAACTGGAGTCTCTAGTTCCAGGTTTATAAATATAAAGAATATTTCGTTGTACTTTTATTTGAATTGGATTTTTGTTTGTGATTAATATTTATTTTTAGATTGTGGGTTTATATCTCTATATAAAGAAGAACCCATATTGTATTAGAACGTTACTAGAAGTCTCCTGTAGATGTAAATTAAAGCACATATAGGAAGAAGAGGGGGGTCAGATTGGGGCAACATTTGAAGAACTATTAAACACTGAACTGCTAGAAGTTCTTTTAGAAGAGCTGTTAGGATTAGGATTAAAACTGGATCAGGACTAAATAAACTGCTGATTCCAGCAGGAATGCACAGGAGAAAGAGGTCCTCACAACCTCCTCAACCTTCTAACTTTCTGCTTCTTTCTTCATCTGCAGGGAGAAAATAGACACTGAAAAAGCCCTGAGAAGCTTGGGCTTTGAGGTGCTGGGCAACATCCAGGAAGGCAGCTTTGGGAAAATTAAGCTGGCCACATCCAAGAAGCACCCCAAGCAGGTGGCCATTAAAATAGTGGACCGTATATTGATGGAACCTGATTTGGAGACCAAATTTCTGCCCCGGGAACTGGACATCCTGAAAACAGTGATGCACCCTCACATCGTTCAGGTGCATGACATTTTTGAGATGCCTAACCATCTGGTGTTCATCGTGATGGAGGCTGCAGCCACGGATCTCCATCAAAAGATCCAGGAGCTCCACCACATCCCCGTCGATCAGGCCAAAAAGTGGTTCTCCCAGCTTGTCAGCGCTGTGGACTATCTGCACGAGCAGGACATTGTCCATCGAGATCTCACCTGCAGTAATGTCCTGCTGACTGCTGACGGTCAAATCAAACTGACCGGCTTCAGGTTTGGACGCATTTCAAAAGGCTCCCCTGAAGAAAGTAAGACGTACTGCTGCACTTCTTACTACACTGCTCCTGAGGTGCTTTTGGCTACGCCCTACGAGCCGAAGAAGAGCGATGTGTGGAGCCTGGGCGTGATCCTGTACGTCATGCTCACTGGGTCCAGGCCGTATGACCACACGGATTTGAAAGAGCTCCCAAATCTCCAGCAGCGACCCTTGAACTATCCGGAAGGGATGGCGGTGGAGGAGTCCTGTCAGGACCTGATCGCCTACATGCTGCAGTTCCGTCCTTTCTTTCGGCCTTCGGTAACACAGGTGGCACAGCATCCTTGGCTGCAGTCGAGTCAAGAACAGTAAGTAAACCATCGCGCTGGAACCTGAGTATCAAGTTCCAGGATTATAAACATAAAGAACATTTTCATTGTATTTGAACTGTAATTAGATTTTTGCTGATTTATTATTAAGTGTTTATTTCTTGCTTGTTTGTTTACATGTAACTGAGTTGTTTATTCATTTCTATTTTATTGATTAGCTTTGAAAAACTTTGAACAAACCCTTTTCATGCTTTTGGGTTTAGTCACAGTTCCATCAGGAGTCACAGAGTGTTTCACAAAGCAGCATTTCTCAGCTTAAGCCCAGGGTTGAGGACTGGAATGTCCTTCAGCTCTTCTTCTATTGGACAGGCTGGACTCTGGGATTAAGTTCTCTGACTGAACTGAGACCCCTGCTTTGTGACTCCCCCCGAGACTGGTCAGCTGTTTACTTATTTGCTGTATTTGTCTTGTATTTTTATCAACAGTGAAATGAGTGAGACTGCAGACTCATCTGTGGCTGAGGCTAAAAGCGCTCCACAGGAGAGTGTGTTCGGGTTTCCAGAGAGACTCTGTGATGAGAGCTGTAAGGAGATCCAGCAGCAGCAGCAGAACACCATTAAGCATTTGGAGAAAATACGGTATGTTTGTTTGTTTGTTTGTTGTTTACACTATTTATGACTGCTGTATCTCTGCTCTCTCTATTAAAACAGTCAGTCTGGCAGCACTGTTCTGTAAATCAGTAAATAGGTCACATACAGTATTAGTTCACTAACAATAAGCTAATACTTATTCTCCACATTGCTTCTGTACCGTCTCCAGAGTTATAGGCAGGTTTGTGGTGGAAGCCGTTGACGAGGACGGGGAACCCAGTTCTCATGGAGACACCAGCCCACTCCAGGAAGACGACAGCAGTAGAGCTGGGGCAAGTCTAACTTGCCGAAGTGTGGAGGCTGTGGAGGAGGAGCACGGCTGCTTCTGCTGCAGTCCTTTTTGTGCTGCAGTTAAAAGGGCAGCTAAAGCTTATGTTGTCGCACCGATTATCAGAGCCTCCCATTCACTTCGAGGGAAGGTGAAGAAGTTCTTCATCTCTGCGGTGCACAACTCCTCCTCTTCCCAGCAGGGGGCTCCACATTCTGCTGCCTCCACAGAAGCTCCTGCCTGTTCCGGTCCTGAACAGAGACGTGAGGATGGGACTTCGGACATTCTGCTCCATGGGCTGATGGTGGAGGCAGAAGCTGTCCTCCCACAGCCCACAGTGAGGCAGGGAAGAAGAAGGCTGCGATTCCCCAAGTTTAAGGTAAGTGGACTGTTGAGTGATCGTGACGGTCCTTTTATACCATTGAATCACTTTAAATATTGATTAGAAATGTTTCAGTTGGTCAATCTTTGTCATTTTTGTCTCTCCAACAGATCCTGAAGAAGAGAGTTCATCCTCTGTAGACGACCAGCACGGCTCCCAGTAATGGTAGTGTACTGTCTGGGTTTGATTCTGAAGGGAAAGTCCCGCTCCATGGGCCAGAAGCTGTGCTCCCACCGCCCATTGTGATGCAGGAAAGCAGGAGACCAAGTCTTCAGCTCCCCTTCAGATTATTCAAACTGAGCTTACCCTGTTCATGCTTAGCCCAAACAAATCATGTTGGATGACCATGTGGACCCACCTCCCACAAGGTCTGGGTTGGAGATGAGTGATTGGAGGAACAGCCTGCCTGATCTCAACCCGAGGGGTAGGGTGTTATTGGACTTTTGTGCTAGTCACAATTTGTCCACAGCAAACACCATGTTCAAACACAAGGTTGCTCATGAGTGTACTTGGTACGCTCATAGTGTACCTTGAGCCAAAGGTCAGTTAATGATATTGTGCTCATATCATGTGACCTGAGGCCATGTTTGGACTCTCGGGCAAAGAGAGGCACTTAGCTGTTAACTGATCATCATCTAGAGGTGAGTTGGACCAAGTGGCGGGGAAAACTGCCAGACAGACCTACAACGGCCCAAAGACTAGTGAGAGTCTGCTGGGATAGACCTGCATCATAGAAGCAGCTGGACATTTGGATGTGGCCTAAAGCTTTTTGTTAAGTGGTGTTGAGGTGCCTTTAAACCATTAATTATTCAGTCATACATGTTTTTGACCAGAGGAGGATGGGTCCCCCTTGCGAGTCTTGGTTACCCTCAAGGTTTCTTCCTCCAGATCTGAGGGAGTTTTTACTTGCCACTGTCGCCTTTGGCTTGCTCACTTGGGGTTACATCATCAATTTTATCTAATTTCCTGATTTTTTGTAAAGCTGCTTTGCACCATCATCAGGTTTGCAGTGGCAGAAGTCCAGGGACTAGGAACAGTGTGGAGAGTCCATGGAGAATGACATTCGGGTGGCCATAAGAAGGTTCTGTAAAATTATCCAACAACTCAGAAGAAGAAGGAGAATCATTGCCCAAACTGTGGTCAGTTAGGGCGGTGAAGCTCTGCTCTCAGCTGAGGATATTGTTGGGCAGTGTATAGAACACCTTGAGGAACTCCTAAACTTGAGGAACATGCTTTCTGTCCAGGAGGTAGGGCTGGAATCTACCAGGGAGTCAGAATCTCACCATCTCTCTTGCCAAAGTCACTGAGGTAGCTGAAGAAAGCTCCATAGTGGCAAAGCACCAGAAGTGGAGGAGATTCACATGGAGGAGCTGAAGGCTCTGGGCATTGTAGGGCTGTATTGGTTGAGATGCCTCTGCAATGTTGTATGGACCTCTGGAACAGCACCTCTGGACTGGAGTACTTGGGTGGTGGTCCTATTTTCAAGAATGAGAACTGGAGAGTGTGTGCTTACTCTTGAGGCATCACACTTCTCAGCCTCTCCAGGAAACTCCATTCCAGGGTAGTGCAAAGGAGAATACACCCGATAGTTAAACCTCAGATTCAGGAGGAGCATCGCAGGTTCTGTCCTGACTGTGGAACAGTGGACCAGCTCTTCACACTCTCTCAGATAGTCGAGGGGTCATGAGTGTTCACCGTTTCAGTCTACAACCATGTTCCTCGAAGCTGTTTGTGAGAAGTGCTCGGGGAGTACGGGGTGCCGAGGTCACTGATGTGAGCCGCGCAGTCCTTGTACTCTCGGTGTGAGAGCTGTGTCTGTTCTCTCAGCACCAAGTCAAGCTTGTTCAGTGTTGCCGTTGGACTCCATCAGGGCTGTGCCTTGTCTCCACTCCTGTATGTGATATTCATGGACAGGATAGCAAGGCTTCTGTGTGTGATGGCCTCCGATGTGCACTTGAGCAGTTTGCAGCTGAGTGTAAAGCGGTCAGTATGAGAATCAGCTCCACCAGGTCTGAGGCCATGGTGGCGTCCCATTCACTCTTCATTATGGAACAAGGAGCTCTGCTATCCGGGTGAGGCTCGGAGTAGAGCTGCTGCTCCATGGTGTTGAGGTGAGCCAGCTGAGGTGATTTGGGCATCTGATAAAGATTTCCTCCGGTCATTATCAGTCCCCTGGTCCCCTCTGGACATGGCAGAATGGGAGGAGACCCAGAGGAAGACCCAGGACCTGCTGCTGTGATTATATCGCCCGGCTGGCCTGGGAATGCCTTGGGGAACCCCCAACAAGAGGTGGTGGAACTGGTTGGGGATGGGAGTGCCTGGACTTCTGTGCTCGCCTAATGCCACTGCAGTCCTGAGCTGAATTAAGAAGAGGATGATGATGATGAAGATGAGCTTCAACTTTAAGGTATGTGAACTTTTTCCTCTTCTTGACACACATAAAGCTCTGCCATAGTGCAGCTAAATGTGCAGTTAAGTTTAATAAAACATTTATTAATAGAGCAGAGAGCCTGGAGCAGAGAGCCTGGAGACATGATGGGAGGAGTAATCTGGATAATCTGGAGTGAGTCTGGAGGAGTAAAGAGGGAGCCTGGAGAAGTGATCTAGAGGAGTGATCTGGTAGAGAGTTTGTGTGTTGGTCAGCATGAATAAGAGATGTTCTGTATTACTGATGTGTTCTGGATGTTTCTTTTTTTAAAAGTATTATTATAAAATAATATAATAATAATACTGTAATAAAATAAAGTTACGTCAAAGTCAGCTTTATTGTCAGAACTGCAATATGTACAAACACAGAATTGAAATTGCTTTACTCTCAGAGCCATGGTGCAACAATAAACAGCAAACATATAAATAAACATTAAATAACAAGAAGCTTAGAAATGGTCTTTTACTAATATGTAGGAATGTAAGAGTTTTAGTGTTTGTATAAATAAATAGAGTGAAGTGGCATATGCAGCAGATAAAACATCTGGGTTTGGTTAGTGCAAATATAAACAGTAGTGCAAACTGGAGCTCATAGATTATTAAAGTGACGTGTGCAGAAGCAGTTCTTGATGATGCAGAGTTCACACACACTTAACTACACACACATGTTTATGTTCAGGGAATACTATGTGCAATACCCCCCCCCCCCATGTGCAATTAAGAGTCTTTTGCTGTAAATAATATTGTTATTGCTCTTTTAATTCTTATTTATATTGTGTGTGTGTGTGTGTGTGTGTGTGTGTGTGTGTGTTTATAGTGTAAATTATTTATCCAAATTTTTGTAACTGAGTGTCTTGCTATCGCTTTCTGCTGTTACACTGAATTTCCCCACTGCGGGACTAATAAAGCACTAATAAATCTTATCTTATTTTATCTTAACACAACAACACACCACATCAAAACAACACAACACATCAACACAACAACACACCACCACAACACAACACCACAACACATCACAACATAACACAACAACAACACAACAGAACACAACACATCAACACAACACAACACATCAACACAACACACCACAACATACCACCACAACACATCAACATAACAACACACCAACACAACACAACACATCAACACAACACACCACAACATAACACCACAACAACACAACACAACAACATAACAGAACACAACAACAACACATCAACACAACACAACACCACCATGACACAACACAACACCATAACACAACACAACACCACAACAACAACACAACACCAAAACACAACAATACAACACCACAACAACAACACAACACTTCAACACAACACACCACAACACAACAAAAATACACCACAACACTGCAACACAACACACTGCAACACTACAACATAACACAACACCACAACACAATAACACAATAACACAACACAATAACACAACACCACAACACAACACCACAACACATCAACACAACAACACAACACATCAACACAACACACCACAACATAACACCACAACAACACAACAGAACACAACACATCAACACAACACAACACCACCATGACACAACACAACACCATTACACCATAACAACACAACACCACAACAACACCACAACAACACAACACATCAACACAACACCAAAACACAACACAAAAACACAACACCACAACAACAACACAACACTTCAACACAACACAACAACACACAACACAACAAAAATACACCACAACACACTGCAACACTACAACATAACACAACATCACAACACAATAACACCACAGCAACACAACACAACAAAATAACACAACACCACAACATAACACCAAAACACAACACACCACAGCACCACAACACAACAACATACCACAACACCACAACACAATACAACACAACAACAACACATCACAACACAACACAACAACACACAACACAAAAATACACCACAAAACACCACAGCAACACAACACAACAAAATAACACAACACAACACAACAACACCACAACATAACACCAAAACACAACATACCACAGCACCACAACACATCAACACAACAACACAACACAATACAACAACAAAACATCACATCAACACAACACCACAACACAATACTACACAACAGCACAACACAACAACACAACACAACAACAAAACATCACATCAACACAACACCACAACACAACACAACAACACTACACAACAGCACAACACAACAACACAAAACAGCACACCACAACACACTGCAACAACACAACACACAACACAACACCACAACACAACAACACGACACCACAACACACCACAACACAACACAACAGTACAGCACCACAACACAACACCAAAACACAACACCACCACAACACACCACAACAACAACACAACAACACAACACAACACTACAACACAACAAAATAACAACACAACAACACACCACAACACCACAACGACACAACACAACACAACAACACCACAACACAACACAACAATACCACAACACAACAATACCGCAACACAACACCACAACACAACAACACAAAACAGCACACCACAACACACTGCAACACAACACCACAACACACTGCAACAACACAACACACAACACCACAACACAACAACAACACAACAACACAACCCCACAACACACTGCAACAACACAACACAACACAACAACAACACAACACAACAACACAACACACTGCAACACCACAACACACTGCAACAACTAAACACAACACACAACAACACAATACATCAACACAACACACTGCAACACCACAACACTACACAACACAACATACAACAGCACAACACAACAACAACACAACACACCACAACAACACAACACCACACAACAAAACAACAACACATCAACACAACACAACACAACAATACCACAACACACAACACAACAACATAACACACCACAACAACACAGCACACCACAACAACACAGCACACCACAACAACACAACAAACTGCAACAACACAACACCACAACACAACAACAACACAACAACACAACAACATGACAACACCACACAACAACACAACACAACAACACCACAACAAAATAACACAACACCACACAACAACACAACACCAAAACAACAAAACTATTCCACAACACAACACCACAACACATCAACACAACAACACAACATAACACCACAACAACACAACAGAACACAACACATCAACACAACACCACCATGACACAACACAACACCATTACACCATAACACAACACCACAACAACACCACAACAACACAACACATCAACACAACACCAAAACACAACACAAAAACACAACACCACAACAACAACACAACACTTCAACACAACACAACAACACACAACACAACAAAAATACACCACAACACACTGCAACACTACAACATAACACAACATCACAACACAATAACACCACAGCAACACAACACAACAAAATAACACAACACCACAACATAACACCAAAACACAACACACCACAGCACCACAACATAACACCAAAACACAACATACCACAGCATCACAACACATCAACACAACAACACAACACAATACAACAACAAAACATCACATCAACACAACAACACAACACAACACTACACAACAGCACAACACAACAACACAACACAACAACAAAACATCACATCAACACAACACCACAACACAACACAACACAACAACACTACACAACAGCACAACACAACACCACAACAACAACACAACACATCAACACAACAACACAACACAACAAAATAACACCACAACACAACCGAGTTCTGCATTTCTGGAATCCTCTGATAATTGATTAAGGCTGATCATCTGTGTAAAAAATCTCCTTCTGTTAAGAGTTTGATCTGGTGTTAAACTGCTTACAGGATTTACATCTTAAGCTCTTTTACATGCTTTTCCTTTCCCAGCTTCACCTGATGAGGTCAAAAGCTGCTAAACTTCTGGACAGGGAGGGAGGTTATAGCTAGAGAGCTCGCCCATGCCCATTACCAAGATTTTCACTCTTTCAGAAATGATTAGCTGTCCTGCACTGATTCACATCACACAGCGTTTGAGCTGGTTTAGACTCACTGTGGTGATGAAGCCCCAAGTTCAAGATCCCTTCAAGATCTGTTTAATCTAGTGTTGTATGACTGAACCTGTTAGTGCTGCCATCTGGTGACCAGACAACACACCACAACACCACAACGACACGACACAACACAACACAACAACACCACAACACAACACAACAATACCACAACACAACAATACCGCAACACAACACCACAACACAACAACACAAAACAGCACACCACAACACACTGCAACACAACACCACAACACACTGCAACAACACAACACACAACACCACAACACAACAACACAACAACACAACCCCACAACACACTGCAACAACACAACACACAACACCACAACACAACACAACAACACAACACAACACAACAACACAACACACTGCAACACCACAACACACTGCAACAACTAAACACAACACAACAACACAATACATCAACACAACACACTGCAACACCACAACACTACACAACAACACAACATACAACAGCACAACACAACAACAACACAACACACCACAACAACACAACACCACACAACAAAACAACAACACAACACATCAACACAACACAACACAACAATACCACAACACACAACACAACACATCAACACAACACAACAACACCACACCACAACAACACAGCACACCACAACAACACAGCACACCACAACAACACAACAAACTGCAACAACACCACAACACAACAACAACACAACAACACAACACAACAACACAACAACATGACAACACCACACAACAACACAACACAACAACACCACAACAAAATAACACAACACAACACCACACAACAACACAACACCAAAACAACAAAACTATTCCACAACACAACACCACAACACAGCACACCACAACACAACAACACACTGCAACAACACAACACACAACACAACAAAATAACACAACACCACACAATAAAACAACACAACAACAACACAACACATCAACACAACAACACAACACAATAACAACACAACACAACACAGGATTTACATCTTAAGCTCTTTTACATGCTTTTCCTTTCCCAGCTTCACCTGATGAGGTCAAAAGCTGCTAAACTTCTGGACAGGGAGGGAGGTTATAGCTAGAGAGCTCGCCCATGCCCATCACCAAGATTTTCACTCTTTCAGAAATGATTAGCTGTCCTGCACTGATTCACATCACACAGCGTTTGAGCTGGTTTAGACTCACTGTGGTGATGAAGCCCCAAGTTCAAGATCCCTTCAAGATCTGTTTAATCTAGTGTTGTATGACTGAACCTGTTAGTGCTGCCATCTGGTGACCAGACAACACAACACATAACAACACAACACCACAAGACCACAACACAACACCACAGAACAACACAACACCACACAACAACACCACACAACAACACAACACAACATAAAACACCACAACACCACAACACAAAAACACCACAACACCACAACACAACACCACAACACAACAACACCACAACACCACAACACAAAACAACACAACACCACAACACAACAACACCACAACACCACAACACAAAACAACACAACACCACAACACAACAACACAAAACACCACAACACAACAAAACAACACCACAACAACACAACACAACACCACAACATAACAAACGGACATAACACCGCAAGACAACACAACACCACAACACAACACCACAACTCAACACACCACAACACAACACCACAACAATGCAACACAGCAATACAACACCACAACACAACACCACAACACACTGCAACAACACAACACACAACACCACAAAACAACAACACAACAACACTGCAACAACACAACAACACAACAACAACACAACAACACAACACACTGCAACAACTCAACACAACAGCACAACACAACAACAACACAACACACCGCAAAACCACAACACAACACTACACCACAACAACACAAAACAACACATCAACACAACACACCGCAACACTGCAACAACACAACACCACACAACAACACCACAACAAAATAACACTACAACACAACACCACAAGACCACAACACAACACCACACAACAACACAACACCACAACAAAATAACACAACACCACAACAACACAACACAAAAACAACACAACACATTAACACAACACAACAATGCAACACAACAACAACACCACAACACATCAACACAACAACAACACAACACAACAATGCAACACAACAAAATAACAACACCACAACACAACACAACAAAATAACAACACAACCGAGTTCTGCATTTCTGGAATCCTCTGATAATTTATTGAGGCTGATCATCTGTGTAAAAAATCTCCTTCTGTTAAGAGTTTGATCTGGTGTTAAACTGCTTACAGGATTTACATCTTAAGCTCTTTTACATGCTTTTCCTTTCCCAGCTTCACCTGATGAGGTCAAAAGCTGCTAAACTTCTGGACAGGGAGGGAGGTTATAGCTAGAGAGCTCGCCCATGCCCATCACCAAGATTTTCACTCTTTCAGAAATGATTAGCTGTCCTGCACTGATTCACATCACACAGCGTTTGAGCTGGTTTAGACTCACTGTGGTGATGAAGCCCCAAGTTCAAGATCCCTTCAAGATCTGTTTAATCTAGTGTTGTATGACTGAACCTGTTAGTGCTGCCATCTGGTGACCAGACAACACACCACAACACCACAACACAACACACCACAACGACACAACACAACACACAACAGCACAACATAACAACAACACAACACAACACACTGCAACAACACAACAACATAACACAACAATACAACACCACAACACAACAACACAACACAGCACACCACAAAACACTGCAACAACACAACACCACAACACAACAACACAACACAACAACACCACAACACAACACAACAATACCAAAACAACAACACAACACAACAACATAACACAATAATATAACACCACAACACAACAACACAACACAGCACACCACATCACACTGCAACAAAACAACACACAACACAACACCACAACACAACAACAACACAACAACACTACACCACAACACACTGCAACAACACAACACCACATCACAACAACACAACACAACAACAACACAAAAACAACACACCACAACAACACAACGCACTGCAACACCACAACACACTGCAACAACACAACACAACACAACAACAACACAACACCACAACACAACAACAACACAACAACACAACAACACAACACACTGCTACACCACAACACACTGCAACAACTCAACACAACACACAACAACACAACACATCAACACAACACCACGCAACACCACAACACTACACAACAACACAACACAACACACAACAGTACAACACAACAACAATACCACAACACAACAACACAACACAACAACATAACACAACAATACAACACAACACAACACCACACAACAACACAACAATACCACAACAACACAAAACAACAACAACACAGCACAACAACACACTACAACAACAACACAACGACACAACACAACACACACAGCGTTTGAGCTGATTTAGACTCACTGTGGTGATGAAGCCCCAAGTTCAAGATCCCTTCAAGATCTGTTTAATCTAGTGTTGTATGACTGAACCTGTTAGTGCTGCCATCTGGTGACCAGACAACACACCACAACACCACAACAACAACACAACACCACAACACACTACAACAACACAACACAAAACACAATGACACAACACATCAAAACAACAACACAACAACACAACACAACAATACCACAACAACACAACAATACCACAACACAACAACACAATACAACAACACAACACACTGCAAAAACACAACACACAACAACACAACACAACAACACAACACAACACAACACAACAACAACAACACACCACAACAACACAACACAGTGCAACACCACAACACACTGCAACAACTCAACACAACACATCAACACAACACACCGCAACACCACAACACTACACAACACACAACAGCACAACACAACACAACAACAACACACCGCAACACCACAACACACAACAGCACAACACAACACAACACAACAACAACACAACACCACAACACACTGCAACAACACAACACAATGACACAACACAACACCACACAACAAAACAACACAACAACACCACAACACATCAAAACAACAACACAACAACACAACACAACACAACAATACCACAACAACACAACAATACCACAACACAACAACATAACAAAACAATACAACACAACAATACAACACCACAACACAACACAATACAGCACACAACAACACACTGCAACAACACAACACACAACACAACACCACAACACAACACAACGACAACACAACACACAACAGCACAACACAACAACACAACACCACAAAAACACAACAATACCACAACACACTACAACAACACAACACAAAACACAATGACACAACACAACACACAACAGCAGAACACATCAAAACAACAACACAACAACACAAAACAACACAACAATACCACAACAACACAACAATACAACACCACAACAAAATAACACAACAAAAACACAACACCACAACACACTGCAACAACACAACATAACACAACAATACAACACAACAGAACACCACACAACAACACAACACCACAACACAACACCACAACAACACAACAATACAACAACAACACAACAACAACACAACACCACAACACACTACAACAACACAACACAAAACACAATGACACAACACATCAAAACAACAACACAACAACACAACACAACACAACAATACCACAACAACACAACAATACCACAACACAACAACATAACAAAACAATACAACACAACAATACAACACCACAACACAACACAATACAGCACACCACAACACACTGCAACAACACAACACACAACACCACAACACAACACAACACAATGACACAACACAACACACAACAGCACAACACAACACACCGCAACAACACAACACCAACACCACACAACAACAGAACAACACAACACCACAACAAAATAACACAACACCACAACAACACAACACAAAAACAACACAACACATTAACACAACACAACAATGCAACACAACAACACAACACCATAACACAACAACAACACAACACAACAATGCAACACAACACAACATCAATACAACAACACAACACAACACAATACAGCACACCACAACACACTGCAACAACACAACACACAACACAACACCACAACACAACAACACTACACCACAACACACTGCAACAACACAACACCACATCACAACAACACAACACAAAAACAACACACCACAACAACACAACGCACTGCAACACCACAACACACTGCAACAACTCAACACAACACACAACACAACACATCAACACAACACACCACAACACCACACCACAACAATACACAACAATACAACACAACAACACAACACAACACACAACAGCACAACACACCGCAACAACACAAAAACACAACACAACAACAACACAATACATCAACATAACACAACAACACAACACAACAATACCACAACACACAAAACAACACAAAAACATAACACAAAAATACAACACAACAATACAACACCACAACACAACAACACAACACAGCACAACACAACACCACAACACACTGCAACACCACAACACAACAACAACACAACACCACAACAACACAACACAACAACATGACAACAACACAACACCAGAAGACCACAACACAACAACACACAACAACACAACACCACACAAATACAACACACCACACCAAAACAACACAACAATACCACAACACAACACCACAACACAGCACACCACAACACCACAACACACTGCAACAACACAGCACACAACACCACAACACACAACACAACACCACAACACAACACAACAGCAACACAACACCACAACACACTGCAACAGCATAACACAACACATCAACACAACAACAACACAACAATGCAACACAACACAACATCAATACAACAACACAACACAATACAGCACACCACAACACACTGCAACAACACAACACACAACACAACAACACAACACAACGACACAACACAACAGCACAACACAACAACAACACAACATACCGCAACAACACAACACCACAACACCTCACAACAAAACAACACAACAACAACGCAACACATCAACACAACAACACAACAACAACAACAACAACACAACACAACTATACCACAACAACACAACAATACCACAACACAACACAAAACAAACAACATAACACAACAATACAACACAACAATACAACACCACAACACAATAACACAACACAGCACACCACAACACCACAACACACTGCAACAACACAACAATACAACACCACAACAAAATAACACAACAAAAACACAACACCACAACACACTGCAACAACACAACAACATAACACAACAATACAACACAACAGAACACCACAACACAACACCACAACAACACAACAATACAACAACAACACAACAACAACACAACACCACAACACACTACAACAACACAACACAAAACACAATGACACAACACATCAAAACAACAACACAACAACACTACACCACAACACACTGCAACAACACAACACCACATCACAACAACACAACACAACAACAACACAAAAACAACACACCACAACAACACAACGCACTGCAACACCACAACACACTGCAACAACACAACACAACACAACAACAACACAACACCACAACACAACAACAACACAACAACACAACAACACAACACACTGCTACACCACAACACACTGCAACAACTCAACACAACACACAACAACACAACACATCAACACAACACCACGCAACACCACAACACTACACAACAACACAACACAACACACAACAGTACAACACAACAACAATACCACAACACAACAACACAACACAACAACATAACACAACAATACAACACAACACAACACCACACAACAACACAACAATACCACAACAACACAAAACAACAACAACACAGCACAACAACACACTACAACAACAACACAACGACACAACACAACACACACAGCGTTTGAGCTGATTTAGACTCACTGTGGTGATGAAGCCCCAAGTTCAAGATCCCTTCAAGATCTGTTTAATCTAGTGTTGTATGACTGAACCTGTTAGTGCTGCCATCTGGTGACCAGACAACACACCACAACACCACAACAACAACACAACACCACAACACACTACAACAACACAACACAAAACACAATGACACAACACATCAAAACAACAACACAACAACACAACACAACAATACCACAACAACACAACAATACCACAACACAACAACACAATACAACAACACAACACACTGCAAAAACACAACACACAACAACACAACACAACAACACAACACAACACAACACAACAACAACAACACACCACAACAACACAACACAGTGCAACACCACAACACACTGCAACAACTCAACACAACACATCAACACAACACACCGCAACACCACAACACTACACAACACACAACAGCACAACACAACACAACAACAACACACCGCAACACCACAACACACAACAGCACAACACAACACAACACAACAACAACACAACACCACAACACACTGCAACAACACAACACAATGACACAACACAACACCACACAACAAAACAACACAACAACACCCCAACACATCAAAACAACAACACAACAACACAACACAACACAACAATACCACAACAACACAACAATACCACAACACAACAACATAACAAAACAATACAACACAACAATACAACACCACAACACAACACAATACAGCACACAACAACACACTGCAACAACACAACACACAACACAACACCACAACACAACACAACGACAACACAACACACAACAGCACAACACAACAACACAACACCACAAAAACACAACAATACCACAACACACTACAACAACACAACACAAAACACAATGACACAACACAACACACAACAGCAGAACACATCAAAACAACAACACAACAACACAAAACAACACAACAATACCACAACAACACAACAATACAACACCACAACAAAATAACACAACAAAAACACAACACCACAACACACTGCAACAACACAACATAACACAACAATACAACACAACAGAACACCACACAACAACACAACACCACAACACAACACCACAACAACACAACAATACAACAACAACACAACAACAACACAACACCACAACACACTACAACAACACAACACAAAACACAATGACACAACACATCAAAACAACAACACAACAACACAACACAACAATACCACAACAACACAACAATACCACAACACAACAACATAACAAAACAATACAACACAACAATACAACACCACAACACAACACAATACAGCACACCACAACACACTGCAACAACACAACACACAACACCACAACACAACACAACACAATGACACAACACAACACACAACAGCACAACACAACACACCGCAACAACACAACACCAACACCACACAACAACAGAACAACACAACACCACAACAAAATAACACAACACCACAACAACACAACACAAAAACAACACAACACATTAACACAACACAACAATGCAACACAACAACACAACACCATAACACAACAACAACACAACACAACAATGCAACACAACACAACATCAATACAACAACACAACACAACACAATACAGCACACCACAACACACTGCAACAACACAACACACAACACAACACCACAACACAACAACACTACACCACAACACACTGCAACAACACAACACCACATCACAACAACACAACACAAAAACAACACACCACAACAACACAACGCACTGCAACACCACAACACACTGCAACAACTCAACACAACACACAACACAACACATCAACACAACACACCACAACACCACACCACAACAATACACAACAATACAACACAACAACACAACACAACACACAACAGCACAACACACCGCAACAACACAAAAACACAACACAACAACAACACAATACATCAACATAACACAACAACACAACGACACAACACACAACAGCACAACACAACACAACACCACAACACACTGCAACAACACAACACACAACACCACAACACAACACACTGCAACACCACAACACTGCAACAACACAACACACAACAGCAGAACACAACAACAACACAACACATCAACACAAGACACTGCAACACCACAACACAACACTACACAACAACACAACAAAACATGACAACTGCACAATAACACAAGACCACAACACAACACCACACAACAACACAACAACACCACAACAAAACAACACAACAACACAACAACATAACACAACAATACAACACAACACCACACAACAACACAACAATACCACAACAACACAAAACAACAACAACACAGCACAACAACACACTACTACAACGCACAACACAACACAACACAAAACAGCACAACATAACAACACCACAACACAACACAACGACACAGCACAACACAACGACAACACAATACACCGCAACAACACAACACAACACAACACAACTATACCACAACAACACAACAATACCACAACACAAAACAAACAACATAACACAACAATACAACACAACAATACAACACCACAACACAATAACACAACACAGCACACCACAACACCACAACACACTGCAACAACACAACAATACAACACCACAACAAAATAACACAACAAAAACACAACACCACAACACACTGCAACAACACAACAACATAACACAACAATACAACACAACAGAACACCACACAACAACACAACACAACTATACCACAACACAACACAAAACACAATGACACAACACAACACACAACAGCAGAACACATCAAAACAACAACACAACAACACAACACAACAATACCACAACAACACAACAATACAACACCACAACAAAATAACACAACAAAAACACAACACCACAACACACTGCAACAACACAACACAATGACACAACACAACACCACAACACCACACAACAAAACAACACAACAACAACACAACACATCAAAACAACAACACAACAACACAACACAACACAACAATACCACAACAACACAACAATACCACAACACAACAACATAACAAAACAATACAACACAACAATACAACACCACAACACAACACAATACAGCACACCACAACACACTGCAACAACACAACACACAACACAACAACACAACACAACGACACAACACAACAGCACAACACAACAACAACACAACATACCGCAACAACACAACACCACAACACCTCACAACAAAACAACACAACAACAACGCAACACATCAACACAACAACACAACAACAACAACAACAACACAACACAACTATACCACAACAACACAACAATACCACAACACAACACAAAACAAACAACATAACACAACAATACAACACAACAATACAACACCACAACACAATAACACAACACAGCACACCACAACACCACAACACACTGCAACAACACAACAATACAACACCACAACAAAATAACACAACAAAAACACAACACCACAACACACTGCAACAACACAACAACATAACACAACAATACAACACAACAGAACACCACAACACAACACCACAACAACACAACAATACAACAACAACACAACAACAACACAACACCACAACACACTACAACAACACAACACAAAACACAATGACACAACACAAAAACACAACACAACACAACAATACCACAACAACACAACAATACCACAACACAACAACATAACAAAACAATACAACACAACAATACAACACCACAACACAACACAATACAGCACACCACAACACACTGCAACAACACAACACACAACACCACAACACTACACAACACAATGACACAACACAACACACAACAGCACAACACAACAACACAACACCAACACCACACAACAAAACAACACAACAACAACACAACACATCAACACAACAACACAACAACAACAACAACACAACACAACTATACCACAACACAACAATACAACACAACAATACAACAACACAACACAGCACACCACAACACACTGCAACAACACAACACAACAACAACACAACACCACAACACACTGCAACAACACAACACACAACACAACAACAACAAAACAACACAACAACACAACACACTGCAACAACACAACACCACAACAACACAAGACACTGCAACACCACAACACACTGCAACAACTCAACACAACAACACAACACATCAACACAACACACCGCAACACCACACCAAAACACTACACAAAAACAGAACACAACAACACAACACAACGACACAACACACAACAGCACAACACAACACAACACCACAACACACTGCAACAACACAACACACAACACCACAACACAACACACTGCAACACCACAACACTGCAACAACACAACACACAACAGCAGAACACAACAACAACACAACACATCAACACAAGACACTGCAACACCACAACACAACACTACACAACAACACAACAAAACATGACAACTGCACAATAACACAAGACCACAACACAACACCACACAACAACACAACAACACCACAACAAAACAACACAACAACACAACAACATAACACAACAATACAACACAACACCACACAACAACACAACAATACCACAACAACACAAAACAACAACAACACAGCACAACACACTACTACAACGCACAACACAACACAACACAAAACAGCACAACATAACAACACCACAACACAACACAACGACACAGCACAACACAACGACAACACAATACACCGCAACAACACAACACAACACAACACAACTATACCACAACAACACAACAATACCACAACACAAAACAAACAACATAACACAACAATACAACACAACAATACAACACCACAACACAATAACACAACACAGCACACCACAACACCACAACACACTGCAACAACACAACAATACAACACCACAACAAAATAACACAACAAAAACACAACACCACAACACACTGCAACAACACAACAACATAACACAACAATACAACACAACAGAACACCACACAACAACACAACACCACAAAAACACAACAATACCACAACACACTACAACACAACACAAAACACAATGACACAACACAACACACAACAGCAGAACACATCAAAACAACAACACAACAACACAACACAACAATACCACAACAACACAACAATACAACACCACAACAAAATAACACAACAAAAACACAACACCACAACACACTGCAACAACACAACAACATAACACAACAATACAACACAACAGAACACCACAACACAACACCACAACAACACAACAATACAACAACAACACAACAACAACACAACACCACAACACACTACAACAACACAACACAAAACACAATGACACAACACAAAAACACAACACAACACAACAATACCACAACAACACAACAATACCACAACACAACAACATAACAAAACAATACAACACAACAATACAACACCACAACACAACACAATACAGCACACCACAACACACTGCAACAACACAACACACAACACCACAACACTACACAACACAATGACACAACACAACACACAACAGCACAACACAACAACACAACACCAACACCACACAACAAAACAACACAACAACAACACAACACATCAACACAACAACACAACAACAACAACAACACAACACAACTATACCACAACACAACAATACAACACAACAATACAACAACACAACACAGCACACCACAACACACTGCAACAACACAACACAACAACAACACAACACCACAACACACTGCAACAACACAACACACAACACAACAACAACAAAACAACACAACAACACAACACACTGCAACAACACAACACCACAACAACACAAGACACTGCAACACCACAACACACTGCAACAACTCAACACAACAACACAACACATCAACACAACACACCGCAACACCACACCAAAACACTACACAAAAACAGAACACAACAACACAACGACACAACACACAACAGCACAACACAACACAACACCACAACACACTGCAACAACACAACACACAACACCACAACACAACACACTGCAACACCACAACACTGCAACAACACAACACACAACAGCAGAACACAACAACAACACAACACATCAACACAAGACACTGCAACACCACAACACAACACTACACAACAACACAACAAAACATGACAACTGCACAATAACACAAGACCACAACACAACACCACACAACAACACAACAACACCACAACAAAACAACACAATAACACAACAACATACAACAATACAACACAACACCACACAACAACACAACAATACCACAACAACACAAAACAACAACAACACAGCACAACACACTACTACAACGCACAACACAACACAACACAAAACAGCACAACATAACAACACCACAACACAACACAACGACACAGCACAACACAACGACAACACAATACACCGCAACAACACAACACAACACAACACCACACAACAAAACAACACAACAAGAACACAACACATCAACACAAAAACACACCACAACACACTGCAACAACTCAACACAACACACAACAACACAACACATCAACACAACACACCGCAACACCACACCACAACACTACACAAAAACAGAACACAACAACACAACTTAATGACACAACACAACACACAACAACACAACAACACAACACCACAACACACTGCAACTACACAACACACAACACAACACCACAACAACACAACACACTGCAACACCACAACACTGCAACAACTCAACACAAAACACAACAGCAGAACACAACAACAACACAACACAACAACATAACACAACAATACAACAACACAACACAGCACACCACAACACACTGCAAAAACACAACACACAACACCACAACACAACAACAACAACACAACACCACAACACACTGCACACAAAACCACAACACACAGCAACAACACAGCACACAACAACACAACACAACAACACACCACAGCAACACAACACACTGCAACAACTCAACACAACACACAACACAACACATCAACACAACACACCACAACACCACACCACAACAATACACAACAATACAACACAACAACACAACACACAACAGCACAACACACCGCAACAACACAAAAATACAAAACAAAAACAACACAATACATCAACATAACACAACAACACAACACAACAATACCACAACACACAAAACAACACAAAAACATAACACAAAAATACAACACAACAATATAACACCACAACACAACAACACAACAACACAACACAGCACACCACAACACCACAACACACTGCAACACCACAACACAACAACAACACAACACCACAACAACACAACACAACAACATGACAACAACACAACACCAAAACACCACAACACCACAACACACTGCAACAACACAGCACACAACACCACAACACAACAACAACACAACAACACACCACAGCACCACAACACACTGCAACAACTCAACACAACACATCAACACAACACACCACAACACCACACCACAACACTACACAACAACACAACAACACAACACAATGACACAACACAACAACACAACACACCGCAACAACACAAAAACACAACACAACAACAACACAACACATCAACACAACAAGAACACAACACAACAATACAACAACACACA
>NC_132880.1:20906063-21053563 GCF_030463535.1 Salminus brasiliensis
ATACAGGTAATTTCTGAATATGAAGTTATAAAAGCACATAAGTGTCCAAAGAAACACAAAGGGTAAGAGAGTAAATGTAAATGACTGCAGAATTTTAAATAGTGAAATAGATTTCAGACTGGGTGCTAACCAGCCAATTAATCCTCAGTCCGTATTGTCTATTTAAGTCAAGACAGGTTATTTTAGGTAGGAGGGGGTTTCTCTTTCCCTTTAAGTAATCTAAGCAGTCTTAGCCAGCACCTTTTGAACAAGATTTCCCCAGATAAAGCTTTTGAGTCCCACCGAATATTGCTGTTGTATGGGAAGGCTGGATTGTCTGTTTGAAGACTCCTGAAAAGAAGTAGAAAACATAATTCCAGAAGACCGTCTTTTTTAGACAAAACCAGAACGTGTGCCTGTGTTGTTGAATCTAATGTGTGATAGACGTCAAACAGTTTCAATCATGTTTTAAACTAATTCTGCCAGCCTTGCCTTAGTCCAGTGTAAGAAATGCACTATTTTAAACTGAATTATAATGTGTTTAAACATATAGATGAGGAGAGTTATCTACAATATTTTACCACCATTCAGTAAATATATTGATGGACAGATGGATCCTCCACCTACTGCTGCTTTAATAGAAGGGTTTTTTTTTGTCAGACGCAGTTCTGAAGTCTTCCACTGGCGTTACGTTTACTGCAGGATTAAAGTGTTTCTCTACATTCCTGAGACTGACTGATCGAGTTGATTCATTAAGCGCGGAGAAGCAAATCCCACTACCACAGTTTTTCTCAATATTCCTCTGGGTCCAGAGTTTTCAGAGACAGGATCAGAAACAGACAGAGGCGGCCGCCGTCATCCCAATGAGTGATTCTGAGTCAATTCAGGCGCTCTACTGACTCCGAGACTCTGTACCCGAGGTGACTGTACGTGAATTAATTAGACCGCTTGCCATATGCTTTTAGAATAAACAGGAGGAGACGAGACGCCATATTCTTAGATCTTCAGGTTACTTTAACCCGGATCCCTTTTAATATTTTAATTTTAACATTTGTTTTAGACCATTGACTTTTTGCAGTGATCCGGACTCAAAGGACGAAGATGTCCAAAGCATTTCCTTATGATCATTTCAGTCTCACAGTTAGAAACACTTAGAAACTTCAGTACCCATATCCGTCACACATCCTTCACATTTTCTATATTTCTATTTTATTTTAGTTTTGATTCGATTCTGCTTTAGTAGCTCGAGACGTGATTCAACACAGAGCATCGAGGGACCGTCCATCCTTAATAGTCTTTACTCTCAGCTCTGTCTTTATCTGAGACAGTTGTTGTCATGCTTGTGCTCTCTGCTCTGTGTTACTGTACAGTACTCCGTCTCACTGACGTTTTGCTTTTCTGTTTGTGTTTACTCTTGAAAAACTTGGCGACTGCTGAGGAGTGAGATCTCCAGGTGCTCTGCAAGGAGGTCATGAAGCTTGGCTGCTGTTGCTGTTGTAGAGGCAGTCCAAACTCCTCTGAAGGAAGACTAGGCTGGAGGCTGCTCCGGACATAGAGGGTTTTTGCCTCCACTCCTGCACAGGAGAGGGCCTGCAGTATGGAGACTGTCCCCCGCGTGGTTTGTAATTGTAGCATCAGAAAACTGCATTAGGGGAAGTCACATGACTCCATTCATGGGCTCGGTTGCAGCTGGCTAGAGCTCCTGATAGAGTTTGGTCCTTATTTTATTTCTTCTTTTTGGTTCCGGGTGCAGTTAAGGATGTTTCTCAGCAGGAAACCTCTGCCTTTTACTCCAAACTTGTCACCAGCAGAAACGATTCTTTCTCCTCAGATATCAAATATTATAATTACAGTGACATTCAGGTAATTAAGCCTATTGTACTCTAGGGGAATTTGGTACCGTATGTTTGGCTGTGTTCCCCGCGTCCTTGGTGAGAAATCAGAGGCTGTTGCGGTTTCATTCTGAATGCAGAATGAAGCTAAATGCTCGACAGCTAGTATTTTCATTAAGAACCTTCCAGATTTCTCCATCTCCTTCCCATTTCACCCTAAAGATCTAGAGCATGTAACAGATGATCTGCAGACTGTGCTCCAATCTTCTTTTGACGGTGTCGCTCCAATCAGAATCAAACAAATTGGCTAGGAAAAGCTCGCATCGTGGTTTACTGATCACACGACCACACGTAGTATGAACCTGGTTATTCGTAGCTGTGAGCGTCAATAGTGACACAGAATTAGTTTCTTTAACTCCAATGTTATCAATTTGATTGAGCGATCATCCCTACTTTATAGTCTTTAATATCAGCTTTGTCTTCTTTATCTGACAGTTGTTGTGATGCTTGTGCTCTCTGCTCCCTGTGTTTCTGTACAGTACTCTGTCTCACTGACCGTCGTTTGCGTTTCTGTCTCTGTGTTTACTCTGGTGCCCGTGGAGGAACAAGGTCTCCAGACTCAGCAGGGAGGTCGTCCAGCTGTTGTTGTAGAGGCAGTCCAAACTCCACCATTGGAAGGTGGGCAGGGTTTTTATCTCCACTCCCACACTGGAAAGGGACCCTGGAGTGTCAGTGTGGCCAGAAAAAAAGCCAAGGGCTTCTCCACAATCACAGTTGGTTTAAATCTCTTGCTTACCGGTTGGAGGTCCTCAGCTCTTCCCCCTCTCCTTCACCTGCTCCGTCACAGAGGACAACTCCTCAGGGTGGTGTTCTCATTGTTGGAGATTCTACTTTAAAACACAACACAGTAAGAGTAACCCCACAATCTCCATTTTTTCAGATGCTTGTGTCCTGTTTGTTTTCAGGCGCCTTTGGCATTAACGTTCTCCACTATTCTGTTTCTGGACACCACTAACCAACGAGTGAGTGATCCGATGAGTTTACCCAGCTCCTTACGCTCCACTGCTGGCTGCGGGACAGGTGCATCAGCGCTAAATTCGTAGAGAAAGGGGAGAGCTTTCGGGAGCATCTGGGGTCCATCGTTCTCCCCAGGAATACAAAAAGGTGCTACGTCAGGACTGTCTGGCCCTTCCCAGTCAGGTTAGTGAAATGGATAGTGGGCAGGTAAGTGATTTACATGATTTACTCTATTTTATAACCATTTATTTTATCATTTCTCTGTATTAAAAAGTTAAATAGTTTGTAATTTTGACATCAGAAAATTAATATTTTAACAAATTTAATCTGAATTATAATGTGTTTAAACATAGATGAGGAGAGTTATCTACAATATTTTACTACAGTTCAGTAAATATATTGATGGACAGATGGATCCTCCACCTACTGCTGCTTTAATACTTGTAAGGGTTTCATATGAAAGGAGTTCAGTAACAGATATGGTGCCAATTACAATTTTTATCTGTGGGTTGACGTTCAGAACCGTATCTAATAATGACGAGGAAGTTTGTGGACACACAACTACGTAGCTGCAAATACCTGAAAAAATGAGCTTGAGGATTAAATTCAGTTCTAAGTTCAAAAGATTCAAACCTTTTATCAATAAACAGATCCTTTAAGACATTTCCTCCTTTTTTTCTTCAAGATGAAAAGACCTCATCAATGGTAGAGGGGAGTGAAGGTTGTTCATCATCAGGCTGTATATAGATCATTCATTTAGTGAAAAGACTCTTCCAATCTGCAGCCAGATTTTCAGGGACTATTTCACAGTCTGGTTTAGTGAATAGCTAGACAAAGATTCTGGTATGGGTAGTTTTGAACAGAGCAACACGTGTAACCTGCAGGAACAGCCCTGATGTTCGAAGCCCAATAATAGCGAAAATGGTAACGATAAGTGGCTGTAGGGGCCAGTGGTGGCTCAGTGGTTAGGGCCCTGGGATATTGATGATAGTGTTGTGGGTTCGATACCCGGGCTCTGCAAACCACTCTTGAGCACCTTCTTTTGTGTGGGCCGCAGCAATGGCTGCTCACCGCTCCAGGCATGTGTGCTCACTGTCCACTGGGGGGTGTTTCAATATTGTGGGGGAATCTTTTCAGGTGTTTCAATATTCTATGTATTTGTTGTTTTCAGAAACAGACAGATGGTGGCTTTTGTTAGTTTGAAACAATGAGGTCTATCATCTTCACACCAGCCTCATCACAGGTTGTTTACTGCAAGATTAAAGTGTTTCTCTACATTCCTAAGACTGACTGATCGAGTTGATTCTTTAAGCGAGGGAAGCAAATCCCACTACCACAGTTTTGGAGGTTCCACAGAGATCCCAATATTCCTCTGGGTCCAGAGTTTTCAGAGACAGGATCAGAAACCGACAGAGGCGGCCGCCGTCATCCCAATGAGTGATTCTGAGTCAATTCAGGCGCTCTACTGACTCCGAGACTCTGTACCCGAGGTGACTGTAAGTAAATTAATTAGACCGCTTGACTTATGAATTTAGAATAAACGGGAGGAGACGGGACGCTGTATAAAAGGGATCCCGGTTAAAGTAACTTGGAACGCTTAAAGTCTCTGCCCTAAAACTAATTTGAAAATTTAAGGAATCTGGATTTTGTCTTGGAATATTTTGATTCTCAGGGTTGATTTTAAAATGTTTAAAATTCAAAGATTTTTAGGACAAGGTTTTGGAAATGATTTATCTCTCAGGGCTGTTCAAATTAGATTATTATTTTTTAAAATAGTTTTGTGATGATGGCTTAATTTACAAAATATCCAGAAGTTTTCTTTTTGCAGACAACAGGATGCAATCACAGTGACTGTTTTTTGAGAGAAGTCATTCCATGGTGCGAGCAGATTTTTCAGTGCCGACAGACTCCAAACACTCCATACAGAGCGACGATTGGATCATGGTGAAGGACTTCAGGAGGAAATTGTATCACCTCGATAGTTGGGGCCTTGGCAGGTTCTTCACATCACACAAACTGCTGTTCTAGTAGCAGAAAGGGATTCTTGGGTTCCTTGTTCACACTGCAGGAAAGTTCACATGCCCGATCCGAGTGCAGATGGTGTACAGTACTCTCTCACTGACGTCGTTTGTCTTTCTGTTTGTTTACTCTCTAGAAACACTGCGACCGCAAAGGAACGAGCTCTCCAGGCACTCTGCAAGGAGGTCGTCAAGCTTGACCGACTGCTGCTGTTGTAGAGGAACTCCTCCAACCCGGCTGTCTTAATTCCAGCACTGCCGGCGTGATGGACACAGAGGGTCGTTGTCTCCACTTTACCTCTGCTGGTAAACTGGTTTGAGGTTATCAGTTCTTCAAGCTTTACCTTCACCTGCTCCAGCACAGAGTACAGCTCCTCAGGGTGGTGTTGTCACTGTTGGAGATTCTTCAGTAAAACACTGAAAAGTATCGGAGGCCAAAGAATAACACCACAGTCTCCTGTTTTCCAGCTGCCTGTGTCCTGGATGTCGCCAGTCAGCTTCTGCACTTGTCGTCTCTTTCCAATGCCACTCTGAAAAAGACATATGGCAAAATAATCTACCAGTCCCTCAGCGCTGAATTTGCAGAGAACTGCGAGAGCTTTTGGAAACGTCTGGTCCTCTATTGCTCTTCCCAGTTACACCTGTCAGGTTAATAAACTGGATAGTGGGCAGGTAATTGATTTACATGACTCTTGTTTCAGGGATAGATGATAAGTATCTGGCCTATGTCTTTCTCAAACCACAATAGTATTTTTTACTAAGATAAAAATGACTACAGATTATGGTCGTGCAGCTCGAACACAAATTTACTGCACATTATGAGTTCAGTTCTCAATTTAGGAGTAAATAAACAGACAGGGTTCAGAGGACGAGCTGAGTTTTGTGGGGAGCAGTGAAAGGTTTCATGAGGAATAATTCTATTGGGTTTGCTTCTTGGTAACAGAAATGGCCTAGGCCGCAAGTATCTGCCCTTTAAACTTGAAGCACTTGAAAGGTCCAATCAACAGTCTCTTTCTGGTGATATGGCAACACACATAGTCTCCACTTATATTCCAGTGGTGGACTACTTTAGATATTTGGGGGTAGCTTTGCATCCCTCATTGAGTGACTGTCCTTAAAAATTTCAGTGGTATACTAAAACAAATTAAAATGAATACACTCAACAGGAGTGTAGTGGTAAAATAAATATTCTGCCTAGACTAAATTTCTGTAGTTATAGGATTTATATGACCTTTGCCCCTGCCTATAAAAATATTGGGATACACTCTAAGGTACTATCCATGTACATTTGGAATGGTAAATTACCTCAAATGAAATGATCTACTTTATAGAGGTGTAATTCAGATGGTGGTCTTGGATTTCTAGATTTTGAAATGTATGCTCAGGCATTTACCTTAAAACCTTGATCAACATGCCTGAATCAAAGTGCTCATAATTCATGCAGCTCAATAGAGGCTCTGGTAGCCCCATATAAATTACAAGGTCTTATATTTTGGGATGTTCTCACTAGATTTTGGACCCATAATTTCACACCTTATATTAATTTGGCATTAACAGTTGTTGGGCAAATAATCTCTAATATGCATGAGTTCTCTACACTCTTTCATAATCATACTTTACTGATGGCCCTTCCCCCAGTAGAAGAGCAAAGAAGTTCGATCTCCAGACGATATCTGCAGTAAAAAAATGGGTTAAGATCTTTCCAGGCTCTCAAAGAGCAATGTAATGCGTCCAGCACCTCTTTCTTTCTCCTCCCTTACCTTCTTGGTGAAGGAATAAAAGACTCTTAATCTGTGCTCTAACCGCTGCAAAAAATAAATACTTTATATATTCATTTTTTGTATGTTTTTTATGGGGGGGGGGTATTTTAAAGAATGAGAAATATAATTACAGAGTTCTCTCACAACAAATCTTATACAAATCACTGTTATAAATAAAACTTTCCTCAATAAGAGTGGGAAGATTTAGTTGTTAGTTTTTTAATAGAAAGAGTAAAGAGAGTGAGGAAGTCACTTAAGTTTAAATGAAGTCTTGTTGCTGGGTTTTATATAGTCCAGCCATTAAAACCAAATTTGTCCTTTTGAATTCTTAATGAATAAGCTAGCTTCTCCATAACAACAATGTCAATCCACTCATGAATTTGAAGAAGTTCAGTAGACAAGCATTTTCTGGTGATTACTATATAATTTTTTTTTATTATTATAATTTTTTTAAATATATATATATATATATATATTTTTTTTTTTTTTTTTTTTTTTTTTTTTTTTTACTTGTTGCTGACAATTGTTTGTTGATATGCTGTCCTGCTCTGGGTTCTAATATTGGGTCATTCTCAGCTCACTGTATAGCTGTGCCTATGACTATTTACCTGCATGCACTTTCACCTGCCCTCACATTTTTACCATTTTTGACTTGATGTCACATTTGCAGCAGCTCTTAAAATATCCGGTGTTGACCAGGGGAGGACTGGTTCCCCTTTTCAGTCTTGGTTCCTCTCAGGGTTTCTTCCTTTTCCACTTGTGTACATATGAGATTTTACTTAATTATTAATTTATGATGAATTACCACAAATGTCTAAAAACCCTGCTTTCGTTTTGTCATTGTGTAGAGTTGTGTAGAACTCAATAATCAGTGTATTCTGTATTGTTCTCTTACTTCAAATGACCTGAGTGGCTGCTGCTGTTGTTGTGGTGGTTGTTGTATTTTAAGATGTATGTGATCAGAAGGTAGGACCATATGAAGAGTCAGTGGCAACGGCTGGTAAACAGTCATCCTGACTCCATCCTACATTGACAACACAGCCTAAGGTGTGAGCCTAGCGCCGCCTTGGCTGCCTGTGATGACGGTGACACTCCACACTTTGAAACTTTTAGCTCTGAAGGGCAAAGACTGAGACAGAACAAGTCTTGACACAGCACCGTTTGAACAACGGCATTGGACTGATTGTGTTACTTGTTTCCCACCACCTACAAGATCTGATCCAGGATGCTTTTTCAGTTGGAACAGAAATGGACTTTAAGGTTGGGGATGTACCCAGACCAGAAATGAACTCTGGACTATTTAGAACACTTTCTGAGTGATATGGCCCAGAACATTGTGTTTTTCTTTGGCATCCTTTCAGGAACCCAGGACTATCCTCACACACCAGGACAATGCACCACCTAATGTTTTGTTTGTCAATAATACCAATGTCAATGTCACATGTGGGTGTCCTATGTAGCTTTTACAGCCATAGTGCTTCAGGACTGAAATTAGGGTTGAGCACAGCAGTTTTTATGGGATAGTTGGATTCCATGTTTGGTAGATGGAAAAGGTTTATGGTCACTTTCTCTAGTCTAATCATATGAATTTCTATGCTTGTGCTCAGTGGCTGCTGTATTACTCTGTGCATTCAAGGTTTTATTATGTTAAGTCTGTTTCTTTGCAAGTGTATTTTGACCACAATTCTTTCTCTACTGTAATGACCTTGAATTCTGCCCATCATTTGTACAGTCCTGTGCCAAAGGAGGCCTGTGTTTAGCGAAGGACATTTTATAGTATCCAATCCTGAGAGAAAACAAGGACTGACGACACCTTTATACTCAAAGATGTTTTAAATTGTCCTGAAACCTTTTACTGTTTTCTGCTCACCGTGAAATGACTTCCAGCCTACCAATTGGATCTTGTCCCACTGTTACCACTTTTCCCACCTACCCCCCCAAACAAATCCTCCTAACTTATTGTGTGTTCCCTCCTTTCTTTTCTTTCGCTCTATAGATCTCTCTCGCTCTCACGCTTTTTCTCTCTCATCCTCACCTCATTGCATGACCATGCATTACCTGCCTGGACTTTAACATTTCACTCACACAAATTTCCATATTCTTTTAATTCAATTATTGTGCTATATGTTGTCAACCAGAGGAGGATGGGTCCCCTGTCTCAAGTTTTCTTCCTCTCGAGTTGAGAGTACTGTTGCCACTAGCTTGCCCAAAAGAGGCTCGTACCCAGATCTCTGTAAAGCTGCTTTGTGACATTTGTTGTAAAAAGTGCTTTATAAATAAACTTAAACTGAATTGATTTTTAATGCTTTGTTTCCTTTTAACAATTGTTCATATTTTTTGCCTATTACTCAATATAATGTTTTTCCTGTTTTTTTTTTATTATTGCTTATTGACTTTGCCAAGTTATGATGCCAACTGCAAGTACTTTCCTGCTTTAGGGAAGCTAGTCCTGTTAATGAATTTCATAGAATATACATAAATATTTGAAAGCAATGTGTGAAGTCTTTTATTTTTTTATATATATATATATATATATATATATATATATATATATATATATATATAAAAACATAGTGGGGGGGAAAAAGTATTTAGTAAATTGTGCAAGTTCTCCCACTTAAGATGATGAGAGAGGCCTGTAATTGACATCATAGGTAGACCTCAACTATGAGAGACAAAATGAGAAAAAAAATTCAGAAAATTACATTGTCTGATTTTAAAATTTTATTTGCAAATAATGGTGGAAAATAAGTATTTAGTCAATAACAAAAATTCATCTCAGTACTTTGTTATATATCCTTTGTTGGCAATGACGGTGGTCAAACGTTTTCTGCAAGTCTTCACAAGGTTGGCACACACCGTTGCTGGTATGTTGGCCTATTCCTCCATGCAGATCTCCTCTAGAGCAGTGATGATTTGGGGCTGTTGGCGGGCAACACAGACTTTCAACTCCCTCCAAAGGTTTTCTATGGGGTTGAGATCTGGAGACTGGCTAGACCACTCCAGGACTTTGAAATGCTTCTTATGAAGCCACTCCTTTGTTGCCCTGGCAGTGTGCTTGGGATCCTTGTCATTCTGAAAGACCCAGCCACATTTCATCTTCAATGCCCTTGCTGATGGAAGGAGGTTTGCACTCAAAATCTCACAATACATGGCCACATTATTATTCATTATTCATAAGACATTCTCCCAATACTCTGTCCAACATCCAAATGCTCTTTAGGTGTAGTGCGTTACTGACTGTAGCCTTTGTAACGTTGGTCCCAGCTTTCTGCAGGTCATTCACTAGGTCCCCCCGTGTGGTTCTGGGATTTTTGCTCACTGTTCTTGTGATCATTTTGACCCCACAGGCTGAGATCTTGCGTGGAGCCCCTGATCGAGGGAGATTAGCAGTGGTCTTGTAGGTCTCCCATTTTCTGATTATTGCTCCCACAGTAGATTTCTTCACACCAAGCTGCTTGCCTATTGCAGATTCAGTCTTTCCAGCCTGGTGCAGGTCTACAATTTTGTTTCTGGTGTCCTTCGACAGGTCTTTGGTCTTCACCCTAGTGGAATTTGGAGTGTGACTGTTTGAGGTTGTGGGCAGGTGTCTTTTATACTGTTAACTAGTTCAAACAGGTGTCATTAATACAGGTAATGAGTGGAGGACAGAGAAGCCTCTTAAATAAGTTTTTACAGGTCTGTGAGAGCCAGAAATCTTGATAGTTTGTAGGTGACCAAATTCTTATTTTCCACCATTATTTGCAAATAAATTCTTTAAAAAAAATCAGACAATGTGATTTTCAGAATTTTCTTTTCTCATTTTGTCTCTCATAGTTGAGGTCTACCTATGATGTCAATTACAGGCAGTTACAGGCGTGCAAGTGGGGGAACTTGCACAATTGGTGACTGACTAAATACTCTTCCCCCCCCGTGTGTGTGTGTGTGTGTATATATATAGATATATATATATATAGATATATATATATAGATATATATATATAGATATATATATATAGATATATAGATATAGATATATATATATAGATATATAGATATAAAAAATAAAAGCAGCTGAGACCTTCAGGGTTGTTGTACACCTCTGTGACCAGCAGGTGGAGTCAGTATGCTGAGTTTCAGACGTAGTGGGGAAATCACCTGGTTTAGGACCAAACTGTGTTCAAACGCTGTGAGTTTGGGTTAAATTAGCGTGGATTGTTGTGATCTGAGGATGATAAACTGCTGGAGGAAACTTTAAGCTGTGTTTAAAAGCCCCCTGTTTGTGTTTTTTCAGCTCACAGCTAGTTACAGTTAGCTTGTCCTGTAGTCACTTAGCTAGCGGCCTCTCCTGGGGTCCTGAAGCTCCAGCGCTCAGCCCTGTTGATGTCCTCTGCTGCCTGTCAGTGCAGGTTAGCCCTCGGAGCTAATGAATGTTCGGGGTATTTAGCAACTCATTTCTGTGGAAACATTGGATTTTTGTATCTTTCATACACCTCTTTGTATATTCATAATAATAATAATAATAATAATAATAATGATGATAATAGAACACATTCTAGATGATTTCTGATATTGTATTATTTTATTAAAGGTGGTGAGAGTGGAGAAGGAGGTGAAGGAGGAGAGGGAAAAGGTGCTGAGATATTTAAACTGCTCTGGTCCATCAGTATGACCAGCCGGACCAAACTGGTCAACCACCTTGGTCACACTGACCAAGACCCGCTAAACCATCCCTCCCACAGAAAACCATGTGATGCCGTGCTGGTCAGGAGCTAAGTAAACTGCTGGACCAGCTGGTTTACCAGCATTACCGGGACGTTTCCCCTGGACCATCAAGGTCCAGCTTAGGTCATCTGAAGGCAGTTGTTACCAGTTGATGTGGATTTTTTTAGTCAGTGAAGAAACAGAAACAATAGGTTTAAAGTCCATTTGATGGACAAAAGTATGTGGACACCCTTTCTGATGATTGAGATACGGTGTTTAAGCCACACAAGCTTCAATTGTACTACTGATAGGTTGCTTAAATGTTCAGACGAAGGTGAGCTACATTTTTATAATATTGTTATTGTATTTTTATCTGAGCAGAAACCTCTTCAGCGAGGTGCTCCTGCACTCAGGCCAACTCCAGAGAGCACACCCAACATTGCCTCCAGCAGCTCTCGCAGCTTCTCCTCGACCTTCTCAATCTCCATGGGGGCGTGGACATCATCCTTCATCCTGGAATCGGCATCAGCATGACCAGCTTCACCAGGCCAGTCAACCAGTATGACCAGCTCTTGACCAGCTTGACCGGTTTTGTCCAGTCTCTGGATTTTCGTCTCCACTGTCTCTGGATGCTCCGAAGTAGGATCTCATTCAGGTGACGTGTTTTGGACGTGTTGACCTTCCTGTTATACCGTAGTTGTGTTCATGCACTGAATGCTGGGATATGTTGTTCTCTCCCATTCTGGGATATGTTGTGGGTTTGAGACCCGGGATTCACAAGCTGTCACTGTTGGGCTCTCGAGCAAGGCCCTTAACCCTCCTGACTGCCCCCCACTCCAGGTTAGGTAACTGAATTGCCCTTGGCTAACTAGTAGGTAGTGTGTGTGTGTGTGTGTGTGTGTGTGTGTGTGTGTGTGTGTTGGTTTGAAGTGTAGTCCTGACCTGTAGCAGTGGTATTATCAGTTTTATTGGGATTATTATTTTGATTATTAGTGTGTAACTCTGACCAGGGGTCCGGCAGCAGCGCTCTTGCTCCTTGTTCTCCTCTTTTGTTCCTCTGTTGGTTTTGTTTGATGTGGCCTGTCTGAAGCTCGGCTACGTGGTTTACTTTAGTTTTGCTCTCGCCCTTTCTGAAGCGCTGCTTCCTGCTCTGTTTTCCCTTCCTGCCCTGTCCTGCTTTTACACCCAAGCTCGGCTTGTGGTCGTCGGTTCTCCTCATCCCCTTGTCCCTTCCGAGCACTGCTCAGTCGCCTTGGCTTTTCCCACCCAGCGTCGTGTTTGCCTCCCAGATCCCTGGATTGTTATTTTGGCTCAGTCCTGCCTTATGTGTCATTATTATTATTATTATTATTATTAATAATAATAATAATAATATATTTATTAGTGTATTATGATCTATTTCTTCAAAGTGATCTAATGTGAGTTTAATCCTCAGACTCATTATAAAGATGAAGAGAGACGATCAATATCTAGGTTTTACTTTCAGTAGAAAACAAACATCCAGAAAACATCAGTAATGCAGAGCAGCGCTTTATTAATGCTCAAAAGACACACACACACACACACACACACACACACACACACACATAATCACACACACTTCCTTCACATCACTCCAGCTCTTTTTTTCTCTCTTTTTCTCACTCCCTCGTCCTCAAGCCTCCAATCACTCTTTCTCTCACTGTTTCAGGGTCAATCCTCCAAATCCCTAATTCTCTAACTGTCTCAGGCTCAATCCTTCAAATCCCTCAGTTTCTAACTGCCTTAGGCTCAATCCTCCAATCACTTATTCTCTAACTGCTCAATTCTCAATCCTCTTAATCCCTCATTCTCTAACTGTTTCAGTCTCAATACTCCAAACACTCTTTTTCTCATTCGTTCATGCTCAAACCTCCAATCACACTCAATCCTCCAACCACTCTTTCTCTCACTACCTCTGGCTCAATGCTCCAAATCCCTCAGTTTCTAACTGCCTTAGGCTCAATCATCCAATCACTCTTTCTCTCACTGCTCAATTCTCCAATCACTGTTTCTCTCACTGTTTCAGGGTCAATCCTCCAATCACTTATTCTCTCACTGCTCAATTCTGAATCCTCCAAATCCCTCATTCTTTAAATGTCTCAGTCTCAATACTCCAAACACTCTTATTCTCATTCATCCATGCTCAATCCTCCAATCACTGTTTCTCTCACTGTTTCAGGGTCAACCTTCAATCACGGTTTCTCTCTCTGCTCCATGCTCAATCCTCCAAATCAATCTTTCCCTCACTAAAACCCTAAATCCCCCGGTGAGCAAGCCAAAGGCGACAGTGGCAAGGAAAAACTCCCTCACCGCTGGAGGAAGAAACCTTGGGAGGAACCAAGACTCACACGGGGGGACCCATCCTCCTCTGATCAGAACTATTGATAAATGAATGATAAATTCACGGTTCGGTTTAGTTCAGTTCGGTTCGGTTCCAATCACTCCCTCACTGCTGCAAATTCATCATGGATCTCGCCTAGGTTCACTCTAGACTCACTCCTCCAAGCTCACTTCGCAGAGTTCCCTCGGAAGAGCTTCCTCATCCTCCCTCGAAGTGATCGTGAGACTCTGAGGATCGGTGCTGCAACATATTTCTTAGCTGCCCTTTTAACTGCAGCACAAAGCGGACTACAGTTAAAGCAGCCGGACTCCTCCCCGACAACCTCTACACCAGCTCTACTGCCACTACCGACTTCCTGGACTGGGTCGACTGGGTCTGGATAAAAACTGCTGCCCTTGTCAACGACGGTCACGACGAATCTGCCGATAACTCTGGGGGCCCTGCAGAAGCAATGGGGAGATGCAGGCATTGTTAGTGAGCTGATTCTGTACGGTAGCTACGTCTAAACAAGCTCTTCACCTTTAGTGATCTTTATCATGGCATAATATGGACACTTCACCAAGTGTGTGTGTGTGTGTGTGTGTCCTTAGTGGCAGTGTTGCCAGACTGACTGTGTAAGAAATAATCAGACAAACTTACTGTCGGTTTTCCTCCGAACGCTGGATGGCGTTCTGCTCATAAGCGTTCATTATGGAGAAGAGAAGACCGCTGGATGAGGACAGGCTGCTCCAATCCAGGTCCTCGTCCCCGCTGTCTACCTGCCTGTCCTCACTGCATTCTCCACTGTGTTTCCCTGGAATTCCACACACTTTCACCTCTGGAGAGCTTTCAGACTCGGGGAAAGATGAGTTTGCAGAATCTCTCCTTTCCCTGTTAATGAAAATACAGGTGATTGTAGTAAACAAACAGTGGACCGATCTGGAGGAGGGGGTCACAAAGCAGGATTCCCAGCTCAGCCAGAGAGCTCAAGCCTAGAGTCCAGCCTGTTCCATTGACCTGAGCCTGTTGCCATTGTCCCATTAAGAAATGCTGCTTTGTGAAACACCGCCCTGCAGTTCTTCAGAAAAGCCGTTTATTTACTATAGCTAATCAATCAATAAAGGATCAATAAAAACAGTAATAAATAATACATCCATTAACAAAAGGACTCGACACTGGAGTTCCAGCACAGCGCTCTACTTACTGTTCTTGCCTGGCCTGCAGCCAAGGGTGGTTCGCCACGTTTCTCACCGAAGGCCGGGTGAAGGGATTGAAGCGCAGCATATAAGAAATGAAGGCCCGACAGGGCTCCTCCACTGCAACCCCACACGAATACTCCACAGCTTTGCGCTGGAGCTGTGTGAGGGTACCTTGCTAGGTTGAGGTTGCTAGGGTGTCACAGGTAGTTGCTATGATGTCTCAGGTTGTTGCTATGGAGCTGACATCTGTTTATGGTGTTGCTAGGTGGTTTCTATGGTGTCACAGGTGTTTGCTATGGTTTTGCGAGGTGGTTGCTATGGTGTCACAAGTAGTTGCTATAGTGTCACAGGTGGTTGCTATAGCATTGCCAGGTGGTTGCTATGGTGTCACAGGTGGTTGCTATGTGGTTGCTTAGGTATCTCAAGTGGTTGCTTGAAGTTACACCTTAACATTCAATGTTAGTGTAAACACAGTACTACCTTAAAAGACGTTCCACCTTAAAATTCAGTGTCAGGGTAAACTTAGTACTACCTTAAAAGACGTTCCACCTTAAAATTCAGTGTCAGGGTAAACTCAGTACTACCTTAAAAGAACTTCCACCTTAAAATTCAGTGTCAGTGTAAACTCAGTACTACCTTAAAAGAAGTTCCACCTTAAAATTCAGTGTCAGGGTTAACTCAATACTACCTTAAAAGAAGTTCCACCTTAAAATTCAGTGTCAGGGTAAACTCACTACTACCTTAATAGAACTTCCACCTTAAAATTCAGTGTCAGGGTAAACTCAGTACTACCTTAATTCAGTGTCAGTGTAAACACAGTACTATCTTAAAAGAAGTTCCACCTTAAAATTCAGTCTCAGGGTAAACTCAGTACTAGCTTAATTCAGTGTCAGTGTAAACACAGTACTACCTTAAAAGATGTTCCACCTTAAAATCCAGTGCTACTTGAGCACAATTCCACCTTAAGCACAGTTTCGCCATAAAGAATTGACTTAAAAAAAAAGAATAATCTTACATTTATTAAAAATGATAAATCAGATCGACTCTAAAAATACACAGCAGACCACACAGCGAGATCATCTACGAAACGGTGTTTGAACCGTGTCTGTACGTTAATCAGTTCAGGCTGTATTAATTACACAAATGTGTGGAAGAAACAACAACAACAACAATAATAATAGTAACAACAATAATAACAATAATAATAATAGTAACAACAATAATAACAATAATAATAATAATAATAATAAGCAGAAAAGGAATAACATATATATACAGAGCTTTTCTAGAACTATAGGTTATTGATGACAGGGTTGTGGGTTCGATACCTGGGTTGGCCAAGCTGCTACTTTACCCTGTCTGCTCCCTGGGCGCTACAGCAATGACTCCCCACTGCTCCAGGTGTGTGTTCTCAGCATATCACTGTGTGTGTGTTTACTGCACAGATGGGTTAAAGGTGGAGGCCAAATTCTGTGTCCTGCACGAACGGTAAATCTATAGTGTGTGTGTATATATATATATAATGATAAATACCATGATTGCCATGATTTTTATATTTATTTCTTTATTTTTTGGTCAGTTTTATTTATTCATTATTTTCCGCTTCCTCAGCAGGTATTGTGTCTTAGTTTATTGATGTTTTTTTAATATATAAGTTAAAAACATAAAAATAAATAAAAAGTTTACCAAAAGAAAAGTAGAAATGCAGAAATAAATAAATGTAGATGTTGAACTTCTGTGTCAGTGAGGTTTACCTTCAACAGACCTGGCTGTATTCAATCAGATCAGTCTAAATATCACTGCAATTTGGTTCATATCTTAACCACAGGGGCCAATACTTTTCCACAGCACTGTGTGTACATACAGTTCTATACAGCCAATGAGGAACTGACCTCAGTAACCTGACTCCTCCTCTCCATTGTGATGTCATGTTGATGACATCACAGAACCTATAAATAGGCTTGTTCTCCCTCATTGGCTCAGTTAGGATTCGGCAGCCCGCGAGACAGCTGATTCCTATGTTCTCAGTGACACTGATGTCATTTGGCTGAAGCTCTTATCTAGAGCCAACTTATCTAGAACCAGCTTTCATCTGCAGGGAAACAATGGAAACCAAAAAAGCCTTGAGGAGCCTGGGCTTTCAGGTGGTTCGCAAAATCGGTGAAGGGAGTTTTGGAAAGGTGATGCTGGCCACGTCCAAGAAATACCCCGACCAGGTGGCCATTAAAACAACGGACCTCAAGTTGATGAAACCTGGTTTTGTTTCCAAATTTCTGCCCCGGGAACTCGCCGTTCTCCGAAAAGTACAGCACCCTCACATTGTTCAGGTGCATGACATCCTTGAGTTGAGTAACAGGCACGTGTTCATCGTGATGGAGGCTGCCGCAACCGATCTCTGTCACATGATCCAGGAGCTCCACCACATCCCCATTGACCAGGCCAAAAGGTGGTTCTCCCAACTCGTCAGTGCCGTGGTCTATCTGCACCAGCAGAACATTGTCCATAGAGATCTGAAGTGCAGTAATGTTCTGCTGACTGCTGATGACCGAATCAAACTGACCGACTTCAGTTTAGTTCGCATCTCAAGAGGCTTCCCTGACCTGAGTGAGACGTACTGTGGCACTCCTCACTACGCTGCTCCTGAGGTGCTTCTGCATGAGCCCTACGACCCGAAGAGGAGTGATGTGTGGAGCCTGGGTGTGATCTTGTACAACATGGTCACTGGGTCCCTGCCCTTCGACAGCAACAATCTGAAAAGGCTCCCGCATCTCCAGAAGCAACCCTTGAAGTATCCAGATGGTGTCACAGTGGATGAGCCCTGTAAGAACTTCATCTCCTACATGCTGAAGTTCCATTATTACCTTCGGCCTTCGGTGGCAGAGGTGGCACAGCACCAGTGGCTGCAGTTACCTGAAGACCGGTGAGTAAACCATTGAGCTGGAACTGGAGTCTCTAGTTCCAGGTTTATAAATATAAAGAATATTTCGTTGTACTTTTATTTGAATTGGATTTTTGTTTGTGATTATTTATTTTTAGATTGTGGGTTTATATCTCTATATAAAAAAGAAGCCATATTGTATTAGAACGTTACTAGAAGTCTCCTGTAGATGTAAATTAAAGCACATATAGGAAGAAGAGGGGGATCAGATCGGGGCAACATTTGAAGAACTGTTAAACACTGAACTGCTAGAAGTTCTTTTAGAAGAGCTGTTAGGATTAAGATTAAAACTGAATCAGGACTAAATAAACTGCTGATTCCAGCAGGAATGCACAGGAGAAAGAGGTCCTCACAACCTCCTCAACCTTCTAACTTTCTGCTTCTTTCTTCATCTGCAGGGAGAAAATAGACACTGACAAAGCCCTGAGAAGCTTGGGCTTTGAGGTGCTGGGCAACATCCAGGAAGGCAGTTTTGGGAAAATTAAGCTGGCCGCATCCAAGAAGCACCCCAAGCAGGTGGCCATTAAAATAGTGGACCGTATATTGATGGAACCTGATTTGGAGACCAAATTTCTGCCCCGGGAACTGGACATCCTGAAAACAGTGATGCACCCTCACATCGTTCAGGTGCATGACATTTTTGAGATGCCTAACCATCTGGTGTTCATCGTGATGGAGGCTGCAGCCACGGATCTCCATCAAAAGATCCAGGAGCTCCACCACATCCCCGTCGATCAGGCCAAAAAGTGGTTCTCCCAGCTTGTCAGCGCTGTGGACTATCTGCACGAGCAGGACATTGTCCATCGAGATCTCACCTGCAGTAATGTCCTGCTGACTGCTGACGGTCAAATCAAACTGACCGGCTTCAGGTTTGGACGCATTTCAAAAGGCTCCCCTGAAGAAAGTAAGACGTACTGCTGCACTTCTTACTACACTGCTCCTGAGGTGCTTTTGGCTACGCCCTACGAGCCGAAGAAGAGCGATGTGTGGAGCCTGGGCGTGATCCTGTACGTCATGCTCACTGGGTCCAGGCCGTATGACCACACGGATTTGAAAGAGCTCCCAAATCTCCAGCAGCGACCCTTGAACTATCCGGAAGGGATGGCGGTGGAGGAGTCCTGTCAGGACCTGATCTCCTACATGCTGCAGTTCCGTCCTTTCTTTCGGCCTTCGGTAACACAGGTGGCACAGCATCCTTGGCTGCAGTCGAGTCAAGAACAGTAAGTAAACCATCGCGCTGGAACCTGAGTATCAAGTTCCAGGATTATAAACATAAAGAACATTTTCATTGTATTTGAACTGTAATTAGATTTTTGCTGATTTATTATTAAGAGTTTATTTCTTGCTTGTTTGTTTACATGTAACTGAGTTGTTTATTCATTTCTATTTTATTGATTAGCTTTAAAAAACTTAGCACTTAGCAGAATGAACAAACCCTTTTCATGCTTTTGGGTTTAGTCACAGTTCCATCAGGAGTCACAGAGTGTTTCACAAAGCAGCATTTCTCAGCTTAAGCCCAGGGTTGAGGACTGGAATGTTCCTCAGCTCTTCTTCTATTGGACAGGCTGGACTCTGGGATCAAGTTCTCTGACTGAACAGAGACCCCTGCTTTGTGACTCCCCCTGAGACTGGTCAGCTGTTTACTTATTTGCTGTATTTGTCTTGTATTTTTATCAACAGTGAAATGAGTGAGACTGCAGACTCATCTGTGGCTGAGGCTAAAAGCGCTCCACAGGAGAGTGTGTTCGGGTTTCCAGAGAGACTCTGTGATGAGAGCTGTAAGGAGATCCAGCAGCATCAGCAGAACACCATTAAGCGTTTGGAGAAAATACGGAATGTTTGTTTGTTTGTTTGTTTGTTGTTTAGACACTATTTATGACTGTTGTATCTCTGCTCTCTCTATTAAAACAGTCAGTCTGGCAGCACTGTTCTGTAAATCAGTAAATAGGTAACATACAGTATTAGTTCACTAACAATAAGCTAATACTTATTCTCCACATTGCTTCTGTACCGTCTCCAGAGTTATAGGCAGGTTTGTGGTGGAAGCCGTTGACGAGGACGGGGAACCCAGTTCTCATGGAGACGCCAGCCCACTCCAGGAAGACGACAGCAGTAGAGCTGGGGCAAGTCTAACTTGCCGAAGCGTGGAGGCTGTGGAGGAGGAGCACGGCTGCTTCTGCTGCAGTCCTTTTTGTGCTGCAGTTAAAAGGGCAGCTAAAGCTTATGTTGTCACACCGATTATCAGAGCCTCCCATTCACTTCGAGGGAAGGTGAAGAAGTTCTTCATCTCTGCGGTGCACAACTCCTCCTCTTCCCAACAGGGGGCTCCACATTCTGCTGCCTCCACAGAAGCTCCTGCCTGTTCCAGTCCTGAACAGAGACGTGAGGATGGGACTTCGGACATCCTGCTCCATGGGCTGGTGGTGGAGGCAGAAGCTGTCCTCCCACAGCCCACAGTGAGGCAGGGAAGAAGAAGGCTGCGATTCCCCAAGTTTAAGGTAAGTGGACTGTTGAGTGATCGTGACGGTCCTTTTATACCATAGAATCACTTTAAATATTGATCAGAAATGTTTCAGTTGGTCAATCTTTGTCATTTTTGTCTCTCCAACAGATCCTGAAGAAGAGAGTTCATCCTCTGTAGACGACCAGCACGGCTCCCAGTAATGGTAGTGTACTGTCTGGGTTTGATTCTGAAGGGAAAGTCCCGCTCCATGGGCCGGTGGTGGAAGCAGAAGCTGTGCTCCCACCGCCCATTATGATGCAGGAAAGCAGGAGACCGAGTCTTCAGCTCCCCTTCAGATTATTCAAACTGAGTTCACCCTGTTCATGCTTAGCCCAAACAAATCATGTTGGATGACCATGTGGACCCACCTCCCACAAGGTCTGGGTTGGAGATGAGTGATTGGAGGAACAGCCTGCCTGATCTCAACCCGAGGGGTAGGGTGTTACTGGACTTTTGTGCTAGTCACAATTTGTCCACAGCAAACACCATGTTCAAACACAAGGTTGCTCATGAGTGTATTTGGTACGCTCATAGTGTACCTTGAGCCAAAGGTCAGTTAATGATATTGTGCTCATATCATGTGACCTGAGGCCATGTTTGGACTCTCGGGCAAAGAGAGGCACTTAGCTGTTAACTGATCATCATCTAGAGGTGAGTTGGACCAAGTGGTGGGGAAAACTGCCAGACAGACCTACAACGGCCCAAAGACTAGTGAGGGTCTGCTGGGATAGACCTGCATCATAGAAGCAGCTGGACATTTGGATGTGGCCTAAAGCTTTTTGTTAAGTGGTGTTGAGGTGCCTTTAAACCATTCATTATTCAGTCATACATGTTTTTGACCAGAGGAGGATGGGTCCACCTTGTGAGTCTTGGTTCCCCTCAAGGTTTCCTCCTCCAGCTCTGGGGAGTTTTTACTTGCCACTGTCGCCTTTGGCTTGCTCACTTGGGGTTACATCATCAATTTTATCTAATTTCCTGATTTTTTGTAAAGCTGCTTTGCACCATCAGATTTGCAGTGGCAGAAGTCCAGGGACTAGGAACAGTGTGGAGAGTCCATGGAGAATGACATTCGGGTGGCCATAAGGAGGTTCTGTAAAATAGTCCAACAACTCAGAAGAAGAAGGAGAATCATTGTCCAAACTATGGTCAGTTAGGGCGGTGAAGCTCTGCTCTCAGCTGAGGATATTGTTGGGCAGTGTATAGAACACCTTGAGGAACTCCTAAACTTGAGGAACATGCTTTCTGTCCAGGAGGTAAGGCTGGAATCTACCAGGGAGTCAGAATCTCACCATCTCTCTTGCCAAAGTCACTGAGGTAGCTGAAGAAAGCTCCATAGTGGCAAAGCACCAGAAGTGGAGGAGATTCACATGGAGGAGCTGAAGGCTCTGGTTGAGATGCCTCTGCAATGTTGCATGGACCTCTGGAACAGCACCTCTGGACTGGAGTACTTGGGTGGTGGTCCTATTTTCAAGAATGAGAACTGGAGAGTGTGTGCTTACTCTTGAGGCATCACACTTCTTAGCCTCTCCAGGAAACTCCATTCCAGGGTAGTGCAAAGGAGAATACACCCGATAGTTAAACCTCAGATTCAGGAGGAGCATCGCAGGTTCTGTCCTGACTGTGGAACAGTGGACCAGCTCTTCACACTCTCTCAGATAGTCGAGGGGTCATGAGTGTTCACCGTTTCAGTCTACAACCATGTTCCCCGAAGCTGTTTGTGAGAAGTGCTCGGGGAGTACGGGGTGCCGAGGTCACTGATGTGAGCCGTACAGTCCTTGTACTCTCGGTGTGAGAGCTGTGTCTGTTCTCTCAGCACCAAGTCAAGCTTGTTCAGTGTTGCCGTTGGACTCCATCAGGGCTGTGGACAGGATAGCAAGGCTTCTGTGTGTGATGGCCTCCGATGTGCACTTGTTTGCACAGTTTGCAGCTGAGTGTAAAGCGGTCAGTATGAGAATCAGCTCCACCAGGTCTGAGGCCATGGTGGCGTCCCATTCACTCTTCATTATGGAACAAGGAGCTCTGCTATCCGGGTGAGGCTCGGAGTAGAGCTGCTGCTCCATGGTGTTGAGGTGAGCCAACTGAGGTGATTTGGGCATCTGATAAAGATTTCCTCCGGTCATTATCAGTCCCCTGGTCCCCTCTGGACATGGCAGAATGGGAGGAGACCCAGAGGAAGACCCAGGACCTGCTGGTGTGATTATATCTCCCGGCTGGCCTGGGAATGCCTTGGGGAACCCCCAACAAGAGGTGGTGGAACTGGTTGGGGATGGGAGTGCCTGGACTTCTGTGCTCGCCTAATGCCACTGCAGTCCTGAGCTGAATTAAGAAGAGGAGGATGATGAAGATGAGCTTCAACTTTAAGGTATGTGAACTTTTTCCTCTTCTTGACACACATAAAGCTCTGCCATAGTGCAGCTAAATGTGCAGTTAAATTTAATAAAACATTTATTAATAGAGCAGAGAGCCTGGAGCAGAGAGCCTGGAGACATGATGAGAGGAGTAATCTGGATAATCTGGAGTGAGTCTGGAGGAGTAAAGAGGGAGCCTGGAGAAGTGATCTAGAGGAGTGATCTGGTGGAGAGTTTGTGTGTTGGTCAGCATGAATAAGAGATGTTCTGTATTACTGATGTGTTCTGGATGTTTCTTTTTTTACTCAAAGAAAATCTAAGTATTATTATAAAATAATATAATAACAATAATACTGTAATAAAATAAAGTTACGTCAAAGTCAGCTTTATTGTCAGAACTGCAATATGTACAAACACAGCATTGAAATTGCTTTACTCTCAGAGCCATGGTGCAACAATAAACAGCAAACATATAAATAAACATTAAATAACAAGAAGCATAGAAATGGTCTTTTACTAATATGTAGGAATGTAAGAGTTTTAGTGGTTGTATAAATAAATAGAGTGAAGTGGCATATGCAGCAGATAAAACATCTGGGTTTGGTTAGTGCAAATATAAACAGTAGTGCAAACTGGAGCTCATAGATTATTAAAGTGACGTGTGCAGAAGCAGTTCTTGATAATGCAGAGTTCACACACACTTAACTACACACACATGTTCATGTTCAGGGAATACTATGTGCAATACCCCCCCCCCCATGTGCAATTAAGAGTCTTTTGCTGTAAATAATATTGTTATTGCTCTTTTAATTCTTATTTATATTGTGTGTGTGTGTGTGTGTGTGTGTGTTTATAGTGTAAATTATTTATCCAAATTTTTGTAACTGAGTGTCTTGCTATCGCTTTCTGCTGTTACACTGAATTTCCCCACTGCGGGACTAATAAAGCATCTTATCTTATCTTATCTTAACACCACACCACAACACCACACCACAACACCACAACACAACACCACATCAACACACCACAACATAACACCACAACAACACAACACAACAACATAACAGAACACAACAACACAACACCACCATGACACAACACAACACCATTACACCATAAAACAACACCACAAAAACACAACACCACAACACAACACTTCAACACACCACAACAACACACAACAACAAAAATACACCACAACACACTGCAACACAACACACTGCAACACTACAACATAACGCAACACTACAACATAACACAACACATCAACACAACAACACAACAACACATCAACACAACACCAAAACACAACACTTCAACACAACACACAACACAACAAAAATACACCACAACACACTGCAACAACACAACACACTGCAACACTACAACATAACACAACACCACAACACAATAACACACCACAGCAACACAACACAACAAAATAACACAACACCACAACATAACACCAAAACACAACACACCACAACACACCACAACACAATACAACAACACAACAACAACACATCACCACAACACAACAACACACAACACAAAAATACACCACAGCAACACAACACAACAAAATAACACAACACAACAACACCACAACATAACACCAAAACAACATACCACAGCACCACAACACATCAACACAACAACACAACACAATACAACAACAAAACATCACATCAACACACCACAACACAACAACATAACACTACACAACAGTACAACACAACACCACAACACACAACAATACAACACAACCGAGTTCTGCATTTCTGGAATCCTCTGATAATTGATTGAGGCTGATCATCTGTGTAAAAAATCTCCTTCTGTTAAGAGTTTGATCTGGTGTTAAACTGCTTACAGGATTTACATCTTAAGCTCTTTTACATGCTTTTCCTTTCCCAGCTTCACCTGATGAGGTCAAAAGCTGCTAAACTTCTGGACAGGGAGGGAGGTTATAGCTAGAGAGCTCGCCCATGCCCATCACCAAGATTTTCACTCTTTCAGAAATGATTAGCTGTCCTGCACTGATTCACATCACACAGCGTTTGAGCTGGTTTAGACTCACTGTGGTGATGAAGCCCCAAGTTCAAGATTCCTTCAAGATCTGTTTAATCTAGTGTTGTATGACTGAACCTGTTAGTGCTGCCATCTGGTGACCAGACAAAACACCACATCACAACACCACAACACACCACAACACAACACACAACAGCACAACACAACAACACAACACACCACACCACAACACAACAAAACGACACAACACAACACAATACCGCAACAACACAACACAACACCACAACACACCACAACACACCACAACACAACAAAACGACACAACACAACACACAACACAACAACACAACACAATACCGCAACAACACAACACAACACCGCAACAACACAACAACACAACACCACACAACATAACAACACAATAAAAACACAACACATCAACACAACACAACAATACCACAACAACAACACAACAACATAACACAATACAACACAACAATACAACACCACAACACAACACAGCACACCACAACACACTGCAACAACACAACACAACAACACACTACAACAACACAACACCACAACACACCACAACACCACAACACAACAACAACACAACACACTGCAACACCATAACAAAACACACAACAGCACAACACAACACATCAACACAACACACCACAACACAACACTACACAACAACACAACACCACAACAACACAACACAACAACGCAACACAACAACACAACAACAACACAACACCACAACAACAACACAACACCACAACACACTGCAACAACACAACACAACACACAACAGCACAACACAACAACACAAAACAACACAACACATCAACACAACACACAGCAACACCACAACACAACACTACACAACAACACAGCACAACACCACACCACAACACAACACTGCAACAACACAACACAACAACATGACAACAACACAACACCATAAGACCACAACACAACTGTGTCTTGTTTCTCGCTCTCTCTCTCTCTCTCTCTCTCTCTCTCTCTCTCTGTCTCTCTCTCTCTGTCTCTCTCTCTCTCTCTCAGCTGATTTCAGTGCATGTGTTGATTGGCTGCATTGTAAGAGCCTCATCTTTGAAAAAGTGCTGGTGATGTTGATCCAGTCGCCTGAGGTGTTCAGTGTTGTACACTTATCCACTTTGTCCCTAAATCTAAAGATTTTTTAAAGGCGACTAGCGACAAATCAAGCTTCTTTTTCTGCTGTTATTTGACACTTTTGGAGATGAACACACATGTTCTTCAGTTCCTGTCCTCAGCAGCAGCTGCTGCCGTGAGCCCCGTCCCACAACCCTCACAGCGCTCAGTCTCTCAGTCCGAGCAGACCCACACCGCTCCACGTCCACACTGCAAATGAACTGCACATGCCCAGACCCGCCTCTGACCCCGCCCCCTGTTTACAGAGCGGGATGTAAATATAAATGCGTCTTCAGATAAATAAATAAATAAACAAATAAAACTAAGTATCTCTGCCAAACTGTCTGTTTTAGGGTCACTTTGTGGGTCTGAAGCCCGGATAAAGGAGGAGGGTTGAGCGTAGAGTAGCAGTTCCTCCCCACAGAACAGTCTTCTGATTAAATTTGATAAGCTAACATTTAACAACACAGAACTACATTGATTTATGACATTTATGTAAAAATGATTTATGTAATTTAGGATATTTTACATATTTCAAATGAAAAAAAGGATCAACTTAAGAAGTTAATTTATTCAGAGTTCATTTGTACACAATTATGCAAATTTGGACAATCATACAAATTAGGAGACGATGTCATTTAGTGACGTCTAGCGACCTTTAGGACAGTCAACAGCTGCTTTCCTTACTGAGGAGCTGCAGCAACACTGGCAGTGTTCACCACGCCAATGGCGATCACGCTGAGGCAGCTTGAGACTCTGTGGATTTCCTGCTGCTCTGACAGTCTTTTAGCTTCAGTCTTTTAGCTTCAGTCTTTAGCTTCAGTCTTTCAGCTTCAGTCTTTACCTTCAGTCTTTTAGCTGGTAGTTGTGTTATTTTCCTGTAAATATGGTGGTGGTCAGTAGTCTAGCTCTGGTCACATCAGTGTCGGGGTGAGGGCCCTTTATTTGTTTATTATTATTATTCTGTTCTACTGTGTTATATGAGGGAGGAGGTAAGACCACTGTATTTGATGTGTTTTTCTTTTTCTAGGTTATTTAGTAAGATGAGATGTGAGGTTTTGTTTATTTTGGTCTTTTCTCACCCTGAAGTTTTATGATGTTGACCGTTGTTTGTTTGTCATGTTGAAAATAATAAAAGATTTCACTTGAGCATCAGATCTGTTGTGCTGGTTTATTTCTCTCCCCAAAGCTCCAGACCTCAGCTTTACTATATTATAAACGGGGTGATGAACGGGGTCATAAGTTCACTTTTAATGTTGTAAATAAATCAGCCCAGGTTTCAGAAAGCAGTTGTAGCTAATCTACGGCTGTCAGTGGGCTTTAAGTTATATGTTGAGGTGATAAACTAAAGCAGTAATAAATGCTGTTTAATGTAGAAGGAGTTTTCTAATGAACCTGAATGAGCGTCTCTTACCAGCCTCACTGATCCACAGCCTCCTACCCTGCTACCTTTGGTGCAATTCTGTGACTCTTAATTGTAGAAGTAACACGGTAGGTCCTTTCTTAAATAAAAGGTTCAGGAGGAAAAAGATACAAGTGTGTGAAACTTTCAGAAACTGGAGGTGAAGAGCCGACAATTATCATTCACAAGCCCTGAAACATGCCAGCAGTCACTGTCCATCAGTTTGCTGGTAGGTTGAGATGTGCAGTGCTGTGAGTCCAGAAGCAGGATCAGGATCTTCATTCTAGACCAAGTCCATTTACACTGACGTTCCCACAGGTCTGAATGTCTGCTTTTGTAGAAGTTCATCAATTTAACCTGGAAAGCACAATCCTGGCCACGTCTTTCCCACTGTGGTACAGAACAGAAACACACACAGAGATCATGATCAAAGCTCTCTGATGAGGACGTTAGTCGTACAGCTAATCTAACAGCTCAGTGCTCTCTGGATCCAGTGGAGGAAGCAGGACGACGCCTTGGTTTGGTTCTTGTAGAGTCAATCCGGAATCTTCCCCGTCAATGGCCTCAATCTGAATCCCCTAAATACACACAGCCAGATAATTCACCTCACTTTTATTTATATAGAGTTTTTACAACAAATGTAGCCACAAAGCAGCTTTACAGAGATTTACATTTAAGGCAGTTAGCAGACGCTCTTATCCAGAGCCACTTACAAAGGATGTGTGTCAGAGCCTCTTTTGAGCAAGCCAGTGGCAACAGTGGCAAGGAAAAACTCCCTTGAGAGGAACCAAGACTGAAAGGTGGAACCCATCCTCCTCTGGTCGACCCCAGATCAAAATAAAAATCAAAACAAGAATAAAAACAATAATAGAACAAAAAGGTAAATCTGGCATCAAGCCAAACAAGATGAGAATGTGAGTGAGAGTGATAAAGTCCATGCAGGTAAACAGTCAGAAGCAGAGTCATGCAGGGAGGTGAGGATGAATCAGTGTGAGGCTCCAGAGCAGGACAGCGGGCAGGATGGCAGTGGAGAGCCAGGTCAGGTCAGGCGGTACCAGGATGGAACAGTTGGCCCCGGGCATCTCAGTACATGTGAAAGAGACAGAAAACAGAAAGGAGGGAAAACACAGAGGGTTAGGAGGAGCACAGGACAATGTTACAGGAGGAGGGGTGTTCAGGAGATGTCCGGCCTGTAAAGGAAGTAGATTAGAGAGACTGCAGAACTGATCAGGAACCTGTGAACAGAGAGCAGAACAGTCTAAACCTGTTAGTGTTCAGACAAGCTACATCAGCAAGGAGAACAGTACAGCGCACTGATGGATTCTCTGAAAGCTTGAGCTTAAAGGTAGGTTTTTAATCTAGATTTAAACACAGAGAGTGTGTCTGAGTCCCGAACAGCAACAGGAGGTTTATTCCAGAGTTGAGGAGCCTGATAAGAGAAAGTACTCCTCCAGCGTTGATTCTCCTGAAGCGAGGAACTGACAGAAGGTCAGCGTCCTGCGAGCGAAGTGTACGTGACTGGTTGTAGGTTCAAGAAGTTCCCCAAGAACTGTTTAGTGACTTATAGGTCAGAAGGAGTATTTTATAATCAGTGAACTGGTAACCAGTGCAGGGACGAGAGAATGGGACGAATATGGTCAGAGGACGCAGATGGTCATCATACCAAGACACTAACCTTTTCTTAACTGGTGCAACATGGTCAAGATTAGAGCGGAGCACAGACAGCAGATCATCTGTTTCATGCTCAGGGTCTAGAGGAGGACACGGGCAGGAGATGGTTAAATCTGGGAGGTTATTAATAAATACACAAGCTGTAGAGGTTGATATGGTACGCTTGCTCATAAAGCGAGGCTGCAGGGGGATGTCCTGGTTTAAGACTACATGATTAGGTAGTGGTCAGAGATGGAGTCAGGCTGAGAGATGCTGACTAAACTCTGTCTCAATATCCAGGGTCAGAACTAGGTGTGTATGGCTGCATCAATGAGTTGGACATCTAAGATTGATTAAACCAGTTCTAAAGGGTCCTGAATCTCCTCAAAGTGAATATTGAAATCTCCAACATTTAAAGTCTTATCAGTAGAGAAAGCTACCTCTGATAAGAAATCAGCAAATTCACTAAGAGAATCTGTATAAGGTTCAGGAGGACGACAGACTGTAATAAACAGAAGAGAGAGCTGCTTTTTAGAAGCCGGGGAAGAGTCGGACACTTTAAGACTCAGCACTTCAAACGATTTCACTTCAGAACCTGAGTTTTGGGTTTATGTCTAGAACTGGATCAGAGACTGAGGCTACTCCACTGCTGTGACCAGACCTGCGAGGAGAACTGCAGGAGTTCAAGCCTGGGGGAGTCGATTCATTCACAGCAATGATTCATTAGGTTTAACCCCCGTTTCACAAAGACACAGTGAACTGAGGAGGTTTTCAGTAATGATTTCATTGACTGACTGCTTTAGCTTCTAGAGATCCTACATTTAACAGCCCAAACTTAATGAGGGAAACACGAAGCTCTAATGTTGATTTAATCAGGTTGTTACGAGTCGAGCTTCTAAAGAAGAACCGAATCCAAACAGCGGTTCAGAGTCTCGCTCAAAATACCGGAGATCACATGATCGCCCGAAGTGACGCTTCGCACGCCACTGAACGTAATGACGTTCAAGGCGCGTCAATTTCCCGGGAGTATGAATATGAACTGAAATATGAACTGAAATAAAACAGTAATAGATAATTAATAATAAGTTTCTGTTTATTTCTGTGTTCAACAGATGTTCAGTCTACATGCAGATTAAACAGGGGATTTTTCACATCATCAAATATGATCAAACGTGGCTGTTTTATTTACGAGGAGAACAAAGCAGTTACACACTCAGATGAAACACATGCAGTTAAATGTAGATAAAATGACATTCAGTGAAGAGAAGAAACACAGGCAGACATCACTGTATGGAGCTCCCGTCTCAGTCTGGACGAAGCTGATGAACACAAGTGAATCAGGCGATGGAGGTGTAGTGTTTTATTAGAACAGCAGGTGGCGCAGTAGAGCTGAGGAGCTGAGAAGCACTTTGACTTCAACTGTGTTAAAAAGTCTCGGGCTGCGTCCAGAAACCCCCAAATTTACAGCTTTTTACTACTGATCCTCCTCCTCTCCTCCGAGACCCGGAAACTGGGTTTGTGGCTCCATCATGTCGCTTCTCCAAAAACCAGAGGAGGAAAGAAGCGACTTCCAGCAGAGGAGACCTGAGAGGATCCCACCCAGGAAGAGTGTTAAAGCTTTAGGAGAGAGATCACTGAGTGCTCCCAGAGACCACGGGGAAATAGAGGAAGCAGCACACAAGTCCTAAACGCTCAGATTCACTAATATTACTGATCTGATACAATGAGCAGTAAAGCAGTTCTAGAAATGTAGAGTTCAGAGAGACGAACACGCTCCCCTGCTTCTCTACACCTGGATTATTTACTGAACTGAGCTGAAAAGACTGTCTGTTCAGTTCAGCTTTATTAATCACCCTATATATAGATATATATAGATATAGATAGATAGATAGATAGATAGCAGCTCTCACAGCTGCTGCACAGAGCAGCACGTATACAACAATTCTGTACATTTAACTTTTAATTGTGAATTATTTATATATTTAATTCAGTATTCATTCAGCACAAAAACACAAGCACACATTTCACAACACCTAAACACACCAAATGCATGTAGCCTAATGCAAAATCACTGACAAGGTATTCCAGCTGTAATAAGGGTTTTTTTTTTCTCAAACTGGTGGTTCTCATTGTGTGCAAACTGACTTCTCTCAGGAGATCCTTCTCTCTGGAGAGGGAACTTCAATGCTTAACTCAAACTCTTTTACTTATGAGCTGAGCTCTCTTCAGCTACTTCATTTTACAACCCTGTTTTCTATTTTTGCAACTTCTCTCTTTCCTTCACTTCTGTGTATCGTACCGATCACCCCTCTACAAAGGTATAAGAGAGAAGTGCTGTTTGTCTCAGCCTTAAATGCTGAGACCACCAGCTGTGTCTGGTTGGCACTGATTACCCCTCAGGGGGATCTCTGGGGATTGGAGTTCCCTTGGATAACTGTGCCTCGCCGCCATCGCCCTCTGCTGGTAAGTGGCGGCCGACACAGCCTTAAATGCTGTGCATCTTTACAAAAGGTGAATTTAAAAATAAAATAAAATAACATTACTTTATTTCTACACAAATTCACTTACCCCAGACTTAAGACATGTTGAAGTTTTCTCACAGTTTCTTTGTTAAATTATAGATGCGGACATGTAGAATGTGAACAAACATCTGGGCTGATAAACTACATATTGTGTTATTATCAACAATATTGAAGATTGTGTCGTTTTTTCCTCCCTAAAAAGGTTTGCAGTCACAAATGATTAAGGAAACATTATAAGGTGAAAACTGCACAAACATCTGAACATTAAATGAAGCTGAGGCTGCAGTAATACTCACTGTTCACTGTTTCAGCTCTGCCGGTATGTTGTGGTACAGCAGTCTGTCCCAAGTCCAGTCAGCTCCTGAAACACATATTTCTTAATAAAATGATACAGTCAGCTACAGTTAATTCAGCGTCTCTGCTAATACATCTCAGTGTCTAATAAAACCCACAAACTCATGCTTACCTTGTGCTGCTAAAGCTAAAGATCCAGGTATGAGCAGGAGAGCAAATGTTGTCCTGCTCATCAACATCTAGACAAACAGCCGCTCCTGAAGCTGTTTAATTCTCGCTGCTCCGACTTAGTTTAGGAGGAGAGCTACTTTCAGACACTGTCCAACAATCCTTACTTCATTTCACAGAAACAAAAGTGAGTCTGGAGGTTTTAAATTCAGCTTCTTCACACTTTAATAAGAACTGATCAAATCTGGAGGTGAAGTTTAGTGAGACATGGCTAATGCAGCTCAGCTCAGCTCTTTACTCCAGCTGATCTTCACACAGCAGGAGCAGCTCAAACAGCTCAGGGCAGAAAGCCTGTGTTGTTGGATGAAGCACTAAATAAAAGTTAGTCCTTTCTTTTAGAAACGTGTAGAAAAGTGTTTTAGAGAAGTTTCTGAGTGAACTCCGTACATCACCACCCGACCACCCACATATTTTATGAACAATCCTCATTTAATGTAGCAGTGAAACCAGATCAGCACATCATCCATATGTGAACATTTGATATCTTTTTATTGGATGAAATAAAGCTTCAGATGTGAGTAAAAGAAAACACTGACAGACAGAAAGGGCTTCAGGACGTTTTCCACAGACCTTCAGAAAATGTCTCGACTGACGGACTGTTCTCAGGCCTGTTTTTAAGCTCTAATGTGGTTCTTCGTTCACTGGGTTCGTCTTTAACTCTGAGCGGTTCAGAAAGATCCAGCGTCTCATCGTCGAGGAGAAATGACTCCCAGCTGTTGGGGGATTCAGGTAAATGTGGGGGGCTCTCATCAGTTCTCCTGCTGAAGGCTTTGAGGGGGGCTGGAAGGTCTGGGGCAGCAGATCTACCAGCGTCTTCTACACAGCTGTCCAGAATTTGACTTACCTGCAGTTCACCTTTCTTCTTCACAGGGTTACATTAGACTCGCAGCTCCAACTCTTCTCCAGTTTAGACACAGCTGTGGACGGAGACACTGTGGACTCTGGAGGGACAGAAGACACGATGTCCTGTCTCTCTGTTACACTTTCAGACACTGATGAAAGCTCAGAGACTTTGTGAGTCCGTACAAGGAGGAGCCTCTTCATCTGGAAGCAGTCCGAGCAGAGGCAGAGCTCCTGACTCAGGCTGAAAGAGGAGCGGCTTTTATTCAGAGACATTCAGCCGTCAAATGCCCCCAACCATCTTCATCACCATCATCATCATCACCATCATCATCACCATCATCATCATCACCACCATCATCATTATCACCATCATCATCACCATCATCACCATTTTCATCATCACCACCATCATCATTATCATCATCATCATCATCATCACCATCATCATCATCATCATCATCATCACCACCATCATCATCACCATCATCACCACCATCATCATCATCATCACCATCATCATCATCATCATCATCATCATCATCATCATCATCATCATCATCCTCATCAGCACCATCATCATCATCACCATCATCACCATGATCATCATCATCATCACACCATCATCACCATCACCATCATCATCACACACCACCATCATCATCACCATCATCATCATCATCATCACCATCATCACCATCACACACCACCATCATTATCCTCATCATCATCATCACTATAATCATCCTCATCATCATCAGCAGCACCATTATCATCATCACACACCACCATCATCATCACCATCTTCATCATCATCACCATCACAATCATCATCATCATCATCATCATCATCATCATCATCATCATCATCATCATCACCATTTTCACCATCATCACCACCATCATCATCACAAACATCATCATCATCACATCATCATCACCATCATCACCAGCATCATCATCACCATCATCACCATCATCACCATCATCATCGTCATCACCATCATCATCATCATCATCACATCATCATCATCACCATCATCATCTTCACCATCATCACCATGATCATCATCATCATCCCATCATCACCATCATCATCACACACCATCATCATCATCACCATCATCATCATCATCATCATCACACACCACCATCATCATCCTCATCATCATCATCACCATTATCATCCTCATCATCCTCATCAGCACCATTATCATCATCACACACCACCATCATCATCACCATCTTCATCATCATCACCATCATCATCATCATCATCATCACCATCATCACCATCACCATCATCATCATCACCATTTTCAGCATCATCACCACCACCATCATCATCACCATCATCACCACCATCATCATCATCACATCATCATCACCACCATCATCATCATCATCACCATCATCACCATCATCACCATCATCATCATCACACACCACCATCATCATCACCATCATCATCAGCAGCAGCACCATCACACACCACTATCATCATCCTCATCATCATCATCATCATGGTGTGTGTGTGTGTGTGTGTGTCTGGTTACAGTGTAAAACAGTGTAAAAAAAGTGTAAAAACTCCCTTTCAGGCTTTTTAACACAGTTGAAGCCAAAGTGCTTCTCAGCTCCTCAGCTCTACTGCGCCACCTGCTGTTCTAATAAAACACTACACCTCCATCGCCTGATTCACTTGTGTTCATCAGCTTCGTCCAGACTGAGACGGGAGCTCCATACAGTGATGTCTGCCTGTGTTTCTTCTCTTCACTGAATGTCATTTTATCTACATTTAACTGCATGTGTTTCATCTGAGTGTGTAACTGCTTTGTTCTCCTCGTAAATAAAACAGCCACGTTTGATCATATTTGATGATGTGAAAAATCCCCTGTTTAATCTGCATGTAGACTGAACATCTGTTGAACACAGAAATAAACAGAAACACTTCAGTGTTTTATTAGAGCTCATTTCACATCGTCTCCAGTTAAGACTCTCCAATACGGAGGAGCTTTATCAAGCACTTTTATTCTCTTTAGTCGGTTTGGAAACAACACCTGACCTTCAGAGAGAAACTGCTGCATGTTTTGTTGTCTTTTTAAATGAAAGTCCAGCAGATTCTCACATTTTCTACATTTCTATTTCATTTCAGTTTATTTTCATAAAGTGGAGCAGAAGTAATTCACTATGGTACATGTCATGTTCCACATATTATGATTTTATTTGTGTACATAAAAATATTTTAGTTAATCCTTCAAATGAATTCTGATCTGGGTCTGTCTTTTCCTCTTTTCCTCTTTTGGGAACCTGATCCAGAGCACTCTGGACCTCAGACGGGGCAAAGGATCACCTTCCAACAAGACAGTGACTCAAGACAACACAGGAGTGGCTTAGAGACTCTGTGAACGCTCCTGAGTGTCCAACCAGAGCCCTGCTTTACACCCTATTAAAAATCTCTGGAGAGCCCTGAGAATGGCTGTCCACCGATGTCCCCATCCAACCTTACGGAGAGGATCTGTAGAGAAGAAAGGCCGAAAATCCCCAAATCCAGGTGATTTTAATAAATTTGCAGAAATTTCTAAAACTCTGTTTTCACTTTGTCGTTACGGGATAAACATGGTGCCAGTGTCTAAAGCTGTATAATTTCCTTCATAAATCCACTTTTATTAAAGATTTATGTTTCCTGATTAAGATTATATTAATAAAGTGTCAGAGAAAGAAAAACAATCCCAGCAACACTAAGTATAGAAAAATGTTCTCCTTTATATCTGTTATTATTTACAGTTATTAATTTGAGTTACTTTAATAAGCTGTTAAATAGTTGTAAACACTGTTTTCTTAAACTAGTTCATCATTTTCAGTTTAGAGAGTCAGAAATATTTTATTCAGGTTTAGGAGGGACTTTTATTTTGACAGAATTTCGTTCGCTACTCTGGTCAAGTGTTGCTAGCTTCACACTGCTAGCTCGTTGCGCTCGGGAACTGACGCGCCTTGAAACGTGATTGCGTAACGAAGCGTCACTTCCGGCGGTCACGTGATCTGCGGTATGTTTGAGCGCGTGTTTGGACGCGGTTCTGCTTTAGAAGCTCGAGCTGTGATTCTTCACAGAGCGTCGAGCGACCGGCCCTCCTTTCCAGCTTTACTCTCAGCTCTGTCTCCTTCCTCTGAGACAGCTGCTGTGACCCTGGAGCTCTCTGCTCCCTGTGCTGCTGTACAGCTCTCTGTCTCACGGAGGGTCGTCGTCTCCTCTCCCGCACCGGAGAGGGCCTGTGGGGCGTCAGTCTGGCCTGGGGGCGTCGAGGACTCCTCCACCACCACCGCCGGTTTTCACCTCTGCTGACCGGTTCGAGGTCCTCGGAGCCCAAAGAGGAACCACGCTCTCCTGTTCTCCAGCTGCCCGTGTGCTGGACGTCGCCGGCCGGCCTCCCTTGGCGCTGTTCTCCGCCCGACGCGGAGGTCCAGAAGGAGCCCTGCCGCTTCAGAAAAACCCAGACGAGAGGATCATCGTCTTCAGCCCCCTGCCCTCCTACCGACGAGTGAGCGAGCCGCTCCCCCAGCTCCTCTCGCTCCACTGCTGCTGCGGGACAGGTCCGTCCACGCTGACTCTGTAGAGAACTGGGAGAGCTTTCGGCTGTGTCCGGTCCTCTACCGCAGAGATGAGCTCCACCCGGTCCGGTCTGGGTCCGGCGTTCAGGTTAGTGAGCTGGACAGTGGGCAGGTGAGTGATTTACATGATTTACTGGATTTAATCATCATTTATTCTGTGATTTCTCTGCTTGTTTTAAACAGTAATAAATCAGTGTCCCTCATAGTGTCTCAGACTAACCCTGCAGTATGGAGACTGTCTGTCCTCCACATGGTTTATAACTGGAGCTTCAGAAAATCTGCTTTAAAAATCTTATTAGAATTAATATCAATTATTTTGCTGCACCATCATTCAGTACTACTGCTCTTAATGATATTCAGGGATTGTGCTGCTGCTGCTGCCTCCATCCTAAGAGTAGAAAACTGGTAAATGATCATCAGCCCAGATTATCAGTGTTATCCTCCTGATTTCAGTGTAAAGCCGTTTTCATCTAGAGAACGTTTCTGATCCATGAACTTTGCATTGTACATTACAGACCCTGTAGCAGTGGTCAGTGTTGGTCAGTGTCTGATCTCCAGTATCTGGATCAGTCTGCTAAGTACTGAGGTGCTTTCCTCTCTGTCTTTGGAGAGCGTGTACTTTCGTAGCATCTGTGGCAACAGCAAAGGAGAATTCGTCTAAGGCTTTATTTCTAAAAAAAAAAAAAAAAAAAAAGTTGTTAAAGATGATGAGAACTTTCTGATTCCTGTACAGTGGCCAAAAAAGTATTGTCAGCCACTAATTGTGCAAGTTCTCCTACTTAGAAAGATGAGAGGTCTGTAACTTACATCATAGGTACGCTTCAACTACGAGAGACGTTATGGTGGAAAATGAGTATTTGGTTAATAACAAAAGTTCAGCTCAATACTTTGTAACATAACCTTTTGTTGGCAATGACGGAGGTCAAATGTTCCCTGTAGGTCTTCACCAGGTTAGCACACACTGTAGCTGGTATTTTGGCCCAATCCTCCATGCAGATCTCCTAGAGCAGTGATGTTTTGGGGCTGTCGCTGGGCAACAGACTTTCAACTCCCTCCACAAATGTTCTATGGGGTTGAGGTCTGAAGACTGGCTAGGCCACTCCAGGACCTTGAAATGCTTTTTTCAGAGCCACTCCTTCGTTGCCCAAGCGCTGTGTTTGGGATCACGGTCATGCTGGAAGACCCAGCCATGTTCCATCTTTAATGCTCTCACTGATGGAAGGAGGATTTGGCTTAAAATCTCGATACATGGCCCTGTTCATTCTTCCCTTAACACGGATCAGTCGTCCTGTCCCCTTTGCAGAAAATCAGCCCCAAAGCATGATGTTTCCACCCCCATGCTTCACAGTAGGTATGGTGTTTTTGGGATGTGTAATAAGAATGAATTTTGCCCTGCTGAGGCCAGGGAGCTGCCTTAGGGTGCACTCCATACAATTAGTACACACTGTGTTGTATGAGCAACTTACTGTTCGGTTATGGGATGTAACCACTAGGAAGAGGCCGACTCCTTTGGATAGGCTGCGAGGGTGTTTGTACTATGAAAGACGTTATGAAGTGGTGCAGGTGCACTGCGGAACCACTCTAATTTGGTCTTATATCCAAATATAAGGATTTAATACGTCCATGTTCACTTTATATTAAAGGTATGCTTGCTGGTCATAATGTATTGGCGATATGTTAACAGGTCTATACAGCTGTTTAAAGTAATGTAATACTGTAAACTAACGTTTATATAATCAATTATATAACTTGTTTTTCATGAGGGTGCTGTTATCAACCACTGGAATGAAGGGTCAAGGGAAGACTGTGCCTGGTGGGAGCGGTTGGCCCCCGCCTCCGTCCACGCACAGTTCTTCATTTTGTTAAAGATATAAGGGACGGGACCCCCTTTCCTGGTGAGAGTCGGCCGAGTGGAACTGCAGGTCCAGCTCGGTGGTTTACTGAGACGGCTGTCTCTTACCAGGATCGAAGGGCTCTCCCGATCCAGTGAGTGGTGAGTCACAATGAGACTGGCTGTTTAACTGAAAGCGTTCTGCCAAGTTTGCTTTCGGTTTGTTTTTGTTGATTGTAAAATAAAGGGACATTTTTATACGGGACCTCTGGTGTGGAACCGGAGTTATTTGACGATCTTCCCTTGATTCAATATTTCACAAAACAGGATGCAACTCTACATTCTTTCTCCAAAAGCGTGTGGGGCTTCAGATCGATGGAGATTCAGTGGTCTTGTATGTCTTCCATTTTCCTTTAATTGCTCCCACAGTTGATTTATTCACACAAAGCTGCTTGCCTATTGTTGATTCACTCTTCCCAGCCTGGTGCAGGTCTACAATTTTCTTCCTGGTGTCATTCGACAGCTCTTTGGTGTCTGTTTGAGGCTGTGGACCGATAATGAGGTCAAACAGGTGCCATTAATACAGGTAACGAGTGGAGGACCGAAGAGCTTCTAAAAGAAGTTACAGGTCTGTGAGAGCCAGAAATCTTGCTTGTTTACCAAATTCTTAATTTTCACCATAATTTACCATACATTTTTTTAAAAATCCTGCTATGTGATTTCCTGGATTGTTTTTCTCATTTTGTCGCTCAAAGTTGAAGTGTACCTATGATGAAAATTGGACCCCTCTCATCTTTCTAAGTAAGAGAACTTGCACAACCAGTGGCTGACTAAATACATTTTTGTGTATTACCCCAAGCAGTAATAGCCATCCGCTCTCATCAACTTTTCAGCCGTTACTGGCGAGCATTTATACACTCACGACTGCTTGGATGAAGTGCTTGTTGTGCACACAAGTATTTGCATGCAGTTCTTGCCATTATGGGCAGGCGTTTATCGTTGGTGCGCCACCATGTTATCGGATCATCATCTACATCAAAGGTTGGTTCCTGTTCGTATGCTGCCGGTTCAGCAGTAGCTCTTCAGTAATAGAGGTTCCTGATTGGTTTTGTTTTGGACAAATGGCTGCCTTTTTTTATATATATTTTTATCCCTCTTTTTGTTTAGAGCCCCAGCACTTGGAGCTTCTTGAGTAAACAATGAAGCACTTTTGTAAATCGCTCTGGATAAGAGCATCAGCTAAATGGTGTAAATGTAAATATAGTACCACCGATATGAGGAAATGTAAATGAAATCATGCATGTCTACTATTTACAATTTACGGTCATCGTGTATTTGTGGGGTATAAGAAGTGGAACGCTGTACAGCAAGGTGTTTTTAAATCGGGCACTGTTCTCAAGTCTTCCACTGGGGTTACATTTACTGCAGGATTAAAGTGTTTCTCTACATTCCTGAGACTGACTGACTGAGTTGATTCTTTAAGCGCGGAGAAGCAAATCCCACTACCACAGTTTTTCCCAATATTCCTCTGGGTTCAGAGTTTTCAGAGACAGGATCAGAAACCGACAGAGGCGGCCGCCGTCATCCCAATGAGTGATTCTGAGTCAATTCAGGCGCTCTACTGACTCCGAGACTCTGTACCCGAGGTGACTAAGTAAATTAATTAGACTGCTTGCCTTATGAATATAGAATAAACAGGAGGAGACGAGACGCCGTATTCTTAGACCTTCAGGTTACTTTAACCCGGAGACTTTTTGCAGTGATCCGGAATCAAAGGACGAAGATGTCCAAAGCATTGCCTTAAGATCATTTCAGTCTCTGAACTGGGAATATCTCGGGATCCAGATTTGTTTTAAATTGGAAGATTCTAAGATATTGTCTATTGGAATATTTTGATTCTCAGGGTTGTTTAAAGCAGAGAATTTTTCAGGGATCCAAATGTATTAAAATTCAAAGTTTCTCTGACAAGATTTTAGGATATTTAATTCTTAGTACTGTTCAACCGAGAGAATTTTGTAAAGAGATCCGAATTTATATTTGTAGAAAATTCAAAGATTTTAAAGAAGGCTTTTTTTTTTCGTTTTTTTTCTCAGGGATGTTTAAAGACAAGGGAGCAAAGTTTATAATATCCAAAGAGTTTGGACTGTACACGTGAAATTAAAGGCAGTGAAAAGTAAACTGGTTTATATCTGTCTCTAGCTGCATTGTCCTCAACAACAGACATTCAAGCAAAACAAACTTGCATCAACCGCATCAAGCCTCGTCTTGCATCAAGACGAGGATTACTCTGATTTGGTGGCTAATTACTCTGATTCATGCTACGCAGGAGGAAGAGCGTTCTTTTATAAAGCCCCAACTTTGGAACAAGCTCCCTGTTAATATCCCAGGAATCAGACCCACTCTCAGTCTCTAAATCTAGATGAAACACTTCTCTCTTTACACCAGCTTTCAGAGAACTCTCCAGTTGTGTGTTCTGTCCTGCTCTGATTCCAGGCTTTTTATTACTATTATTGTGGTTGTGTCTCTAACTATTTCTGTAACTATCCTAACCCCTCTCTTCCTCTTTTACATGTACTAAAATGCCCTGCCGTCCAGTCTGGAGGTGTCCATTCATCCATGTGCCGGAATCAGGCCTGTCCCTCTTCTCAGCATGGACTTTAACATTAACACTGAGCAAATGTCCAGCACCTTCTCATACTGCATAACCTGCTCCTACCTTAGCTATAGCTCTTCATTAACTCTCTGTCCAGCACCTACTCACACTCCTACTTCATAACCTGTTTCTACATTAGCTATAGCTCTTCATTAACTCTCTGTCCAGCACCTACTCACACTCCTACTTCATAACCTGTTTCTACATTAGCTATGGCTCTTCATTTTCTCTCTATCCAGCTCCTACTCACACTCCTACTTCATATATAAATAAAGTCTGAATTGAATTGGCTGTGTGACTCCTTCAGTACCTTCATTCTCTACTATTGTCGCCAGATGCCGCGAGGTCCTGAAGGAACACTGCTGCACGCTTCTGGACATGGTCTTCTGCCCCCTGCCCACCTACTGATGAGTGAGCGAGCCGTTTACCCAGCTCTTTGAGCTCCACTACTGGCTGCGGGACCGATGTGTTGCATAGTTGGCAGGTAATTCATTTACATTACTGGATTTTATAATCATTTATTATATAAGTGTAGCCATCCTAAGTGTAGGAAAACTGGTAAATGATCATCAACCCATATTATTAGTGTTATCCTCCTGATTTCAGTGAAGCTAAGCTATTTTCATCTAGAGAACGTTTCTGATCCATCTACAGTTTTTAATCTTAGGCCCACCTTCTCCTCACTGCATGCTCAGCTTCTGGGAGAGGGGTCAGAGTAAATGTGTCATTTTCAATGAGGGAAGTCCTTTCCTCTTTCATAGCGTCGACCCAGAATGTTGATTTAGTTGAGTCTCTTTAAAGCTCTGTGGTTCATTACAGACCCTGTAGCAGTAGTCAGTGTTGGTCAGTGTCTGATCTCCAGTATCTGACTCCGTCAGCTAAGTACTGAGGTGCTTTCCTCTCTCTCTTTGGAGAGCGTGTACTATCACTCAGTAGCTTTTATGATTTCATCCTTAGTTTTAGAAAGTTCACAGACTGCACGTGAGTAATCCTTGGTAAACGCCAGAGTGGATCTACATCCTTCTTTTACACACTGGATCTATAGGAGCAGCAAGGTCAGTATGTACTAGTTCAAGTACTGCTTTTGCTCGTGCATCAGGTTCTGTTTCTACTCTGAGCAGATTTCTCTTGTCTGCAGACTTCACAGTTCAGTTTATCAATCTTACCCTTGATCTTCATGCTCTCTACTGCATAATGTGAAACATCATAATTACAGTGAACAAGGATTTCATCCTGTTTGAATATTGTAACACTGCAACCATCACCACTGTGATCATTGACCACATTCAGGTAATAAAGCCTATTGTACTCTTTAATGGGGAACTTGGTATCTTTTTTGGGGCTTTGTCTTCTGTATCTGAGCCAGTTGTTGTGATCTTTGTGCTCTCTACTCACTGTATTTTTGTACTGTACTCGCTCACTGATTGTCATCTGTATTTTTACTCCGAGGCTACCACGGAGGAACGAGCCCTCCTGGAGGTCGTCAAGCTATTACGGCAGATCCAGCTGCTAATGTAGAGACAGTCCAAACTCCACTGATGGAAGATGAGGCTGGAGGCTGCCCGTGACTCCTCCAATGCTGCCGTCTTAATTCCAGCACTACCGGCGCGGCAGACACAGAAGGTCTTCGTCTCACTCCTGCACCTGAGAGGGTCTGGAAGTGTCAGTGTGGCTGGGAAAAGCAAAGGACGACTCCACCACCACAGCCGGTTTTCAGCTCTGCTAACTGGTTCAAGTTCCTCTTTTGTAAAAACACTGAAAAGTATCAACCCTAAAGAGTAATGCCATGGTCACCTGTTTTCCAGGTGCTTGTGTCCTGGACGTCGCCAGGTGGCTTTGGCACCATCGTTCTCCACTATTCTCCGGCTGATACAGCGTGGCCCTGAAGAAGCACAGCCGTACGCTTCTGGACACTGTTCGCCTGGGGTCCATCGTTCTCTCTGGGAACATCAAGAAGGTGCCAGGACTGACTGACCCTTCCCAGTCACGCTGTCAGGTTAGTTTACTGCATAGTTGGCAGGTAAGTGATTTAAATGATTTACTTGATTTCACCCATTTATTCTGTCATTTTTCTGCTTGTATTAAAAGTAATATATCAGTGTCACTCATAGTATCCGACACATCCTGCAGTATTGAGACGGTCATGGTTTGTAATTGTAGCGTCGGAAAATCTGCTTGAAAATCTTATCAGAATTTATATGAATTCTTCCATCTTTCCGAGTACAAGCAGTTCTGCATTGAATTTGGGCTGTTGAACAATCAGTGGCTGACTAAATACTTTTTTGCCCCACTGTATATTTAAGTTCTCCTACTTGCAAAGATGAGAGGTCTGTAATGGTCATTACAAAATCCAGGAAATAATTGTTAAAGAATTTATCTGTAAATTATGTTGAAAATAAGTATTTGGTCTCTCACAAACAAGCAAGATTCCTGGCTCTCACAGACCTGTAACAACTTTAAGAAGCTCTTCTGTCCTCCACTCGTTACCTGTATTAATGGCACCTGTTTGACCTCGTTATCTGTATAAAAGACACCTGTCCACAGCCTCAAACAGTCAGACTCCAAACCTCCAACCTGCTTAAGCCAGCACATGTCCAGACCCATCTGATGTGAACCACCTTGGTTTACTAAAGGTGTAGGTCTGTTTATTACATTGGTGGGGGTCATAATATCGGTTTACACAGAGACCTTGGAAGCGGACTCTTTTTACATGTATGATGAACTTAAAACTCTAAATGTAAAAATACAGGTAATTTTGGAAAGTTGATTCTTTAAGTGCAGAGAAGCAAATCCCACTACCACAGTTTGAGGTTCCACAGAGATCCCAATATTCCTCTGGGTCCAGAGTTTTCAGAGACAGGATCAGAAAGCGACAGAGGCGGCCGCCGTAATCCCAATGAGTGATTCTGAGTCAATTCAGGCGCTCTACTGACTCCGAGACTCTGTACCCGAGGTGACTGTAAGCTAATTGAAGGTGACCGCTTGCCTTACGAATTACGGGTCGCCATATTCGTAGACCTTCAGGTTACTTTAACCCGGATCCCTTTTAATATTTTCCTTTTCATATTTGTTTTAGACTATTGACTTTTTGCAGCGATCCAGACTCAAAGGATGAAGATGTCCAAAGCATTGCCTTAAGATCATTTGAGTCTGACATTTGGAAACATTTAGAAACTTCAGTACCCCTATCTGTCAGTACGGATACAATTCTAACAGTGGATGTTTCAGGCTTACCACTCTCAGAACATTTCTGCAGTGCTGTGAAGGTGAAATTGGGTAATAGAACAGTAAAACACTGGTTTATAGTCTCCACACATTGCCCCGTGAATTTACTAAGACGTGACTTATTGGGAGCTTTCGGTCTAAATCTGCAATGTACAGATTCAGGGTTTTCTGCTGCTAGTCCTAGTATAGGGAGATTTCCACTTCAAAGAGGCCCAGTAGAATATTCTTGATCTGACAGAGCAGAGAACCTGATGCGTCACATGGAGTTCTGTCAAATGTTGAATGGGAAAATCCTTTTTACATTGTTTTATTTGTCTCCAGATGGTGTTGACTGTGTGTATGACCATATTGTGGTACAAAAGATACCAGCTGAAACAATATCCGTATCTTAGAGTGGTATGAAAGTTTGGGCACCCTTGATAATTTTGATGATTTTCCTTTATAAATCATTGTTTGTGCTGATCAGCAACTTCAGTTAAATATATCAAGGCAGATGAACACAGTAATATTTGAGAAGAGAAATGAAGTTTATAGGATTTACAGAAAGTGTTCCAGTGAGCGTCTGGATTCTGGCTGAAGGTATTTTGGAAGGTATTTTCTTCTTTACAAAATGCAACATTGCTAAACTCATACAATCAGCATACTATCCCAGGGGGAAGCTGGGAAGCTGGTGCATGTGTTCAGAACCTCAAGGCTGGACTACTGCAGTGCTGTAGGCTGGAAGTTTAGGTAAATCTCTTCATAAGCTCCAGCTTGTTCAGAATGCTGCTGCCAGGGTACGAACAAGAGCTAGGAAATCTGATCATATTAGTCCAGTTCTTTCATCCTTACACTGGTTACTTGTTAAATTCAGTACAGATTATAAAATACTTCTAATATATTAATCTCTCAATGGTCTGACCCCACATTATCTGGAGGAACTTCTTACACCTTACAGCCCTCCACGTACACTCCACTCGCAAGATGCTGACCTATTATCAGTCCCACGTATTAGAAAAAACAGTGCGGGAGGACGAGCGTTCTTTTATAAAGCCCCCAACTTTGGAACAAGCTCCCTGTTAATATCCGGGAATCAGAACCACTCTCAGTCTTTAAATCTAGATGAAAAACTTCTCTCTTTACACCAGCTTTCAGAGAACTCTCCAGTTCTGTGTTCTGTCCTGCTCTGATTACATTTCACCACTGTTCTGTCCTGCTCTGATTCCAGGCTTTTTATTACTATTATTGTGGTTGTGTCTGTAACTATTTCTGCTACAGGTCTCTCACTAAACGTAAAGCTTGTTCTAATCTTCATCTTTTTCTCTCTCTCTCTCCTCATGTCCTGAGCTGCCTGCCTGGAGTTGCCCTTTTTTGGTTCAGTTCCTGTGTCTTGGTATCAGGCCTGTCCCGCTACTCAGCAGAGTTCCAACTCAACCATCCTAACCACCACCCCCCCTCGCTGAGCTGCCCTACCGTCCAGTCTGAAAGTGTCCGTTCATCCATGTTCTGGAATCAGGCCCGTCCAGCACCTACTCACACTCCTACTTCATATCCTGCTCCTACATTAGCTATAGCTCTTCATTATCTCTGTCCAGCACCTACTCACACACACACTTCATATATAAAGTCTGAATTGAATTGGCAGCGTGATTTCCTTCAGTACCTTCATTCTCTACTATTGTCGCCAGATGCCGCGAGGTCCTGACGGAACACTGCTGCACGCTTCTGGACATATTCTTCTGCCCCCTGCCCACCTACTGATGAGTGAGCGAGCCGTTTACCCAGCACTTTGAGCTCCACTACTGGCTGCGGGACCGATGCGTTGCATAGTTGGCAGGTAATTCATTTACATTAATTACTGGATTTTTATAATCATTTATTATATAAGTGTAGCCATCCTAAGTGTAGGAAAACTGGTAAATGATCATCAACCCAGGTTATCAGTGTTATCCTCCTGATTTCAGTGTAAAGCTATTTTCATCTAGAGAACGTTTCTGATCCATCTACAGTTTTTAACCTCAGGCCCACCTTCCCTTCACTGCATGCTCAGCTTCTGGGAGAGGGGTCAGAGTAAATGTGTCATTTTCAATGAGGGAAGTCCTTTCCTCTTTCATAGCGTCGACCCAGAATGTTGATTTAGTTGAATCTCTTTAAAGCTCTGTGGTTCATTACAGACCCTGTAGCAGTAGTCAGCGTTGGTCAGTGTCTGATCTCCAATATCTGAATCAGTCAGCTAAGTACTAAGGTGCTTTCCTCTCTCTCTTTGGAGAGCGTGTACTATCACTTAGTAGCTTTTATAATTTCATCCTTAGTTTTTAGGAAGTTCACAGACTGAACCGGAGTAATCCTCAGTAAACGCCAGAGTGGATCTACAACCCTCTTTTGCTCACTGGATCTATAGGAGCAGCAAGGTCAGTATGTACTAGTTCAAGTACTGGTTTTGCTTGTGCATCAGGTTCTGTTTCTACTCTGAGCAGATTTCTCTTGTCTGCAGATTCACAGTTCAGTTGATCAATCTTACCCTTGATCTTCATGCTCTCTACTGCATAATGTGAAACATCATAATTACAGTGATCAAGGATTTCATGCTGTTTGAATATTGTAACACACTGCAACCATCACCACTGTTGCACTCTTTAATGGTGAACTTGGTATCTTTTTTGGGGCTTTGTCTTCTGTATGTGAGCCAGTTGTTGTGATCTTTGTGCTCTCTGCTCCCTGTATTTTTGTACTGTACTCGCTCACTGATTGTCATCTGTATTTTTACTCAGAGGCGACCACGGAGGAACGAGCCCTCCTGGAGGTCGTCAAGCTATTACGGCAGATCCAGCTGCTGTTGTAGAGGCAGTCCAAACTCCACTGATGAAAGACGAGGCTGGAGGCTGCCCATGACTCCTCCAACGCTGCCATCTTAATTCCAGCGCTACTGGCGCGGCAGACACAGAAGGTCCCTAAAGAGTAATGCCATGGTCACCTGTTTTCCAGGTGCTTGTGTCATGGACGTCGCCAGGTGGCTTTGGCACCATCATTCTCCACTATTCTCCGGCTGATACAGCGTGGTCCTGAAGAAGCACAGCCGTACGCTTCTGGACACTGTTCAGAAAAAGACACCAGAATCATGGTCTCCTACCCCCTGACCACTTAACGATGAGTGAGCAAGCAGTTTCCTCAGCTCCTCTCGCTCCACTGCTGGCTGCAGGACCGGTCTGTCTGCACTGACTTCGTAGACAGCTGGGAGAGCTTTTGGCTGTGTCCCGTCCTCTAAAACAGAGATGAGCTTCACTTGAGCTGCCTGGGGTCCATCGTTCTCTCCGGAAACATCAAGAAGGTGCCAGGACTGACTGACCCTTCCCAGTCACACTGTCAGGTTAGAGAACTGCATAGTTGGCAGGTAAGTGATTTACATGATTTACTTGATTCCACCCATTTATTCTGTCACTTTTCTGCTTGTATTAAAAAGTAATAGATCAGCGACACTCATAGTATCCGACGCATCCTGCAGTATTGAGACGGTCATGGTTTGTAATTGTAGCGTCGGAAAATCTGCTTGAAAAATCTTATTAGAAATTATATGAATTCTTCCATCTTTCCGAGTTCAAGCAGTTCTGCATTGAATTTGGGCTGTTGAACAATCAGTGGCTGACTAAATACTTTTTTGCCCCACTGTATATTTAAGTTCTCCTACTTGCAAAGATGAGAGGTCTGTAATGGTCATTACAAAATCCAGGAAATCACATTGTAGAATTTTTAAAGAATTTATTTGTAAATTATGGTGGAAAATAAGTATTTGGTCTCCCTCTGGCTCTCACAGACCTGTAAATTCTTTAAGAAGCTCTTCTGTCCTCCACTCGTTACCTGCATTAATGGCACCTGTTTGACCTCGTTATCTGTATAAAAGACACCTGTCCACAGCCTCAAACAGTCAGACTCCAAACCTCCAACCTGCTTAAGCCAGTACATGTCCAGACCCGTCTGAAGTGAACCACCTTGGTTTACTAAATCAAGGCAGTAGGTCTGTTTATTACATTGGTGGGGGTCATAAAATCGGTTTACACAGAGACCCTGGAAGCGGACTCTTTTTACGTGTATGATGAACTTCAAACTCTAACTAAAAATACAGGTAATTTTGGAAAGTTGATTCTTTAAGTGTGGAGAAGCAAATTCCACTACCACAGTTTTGGAGGTTCCACATAGATCCCAATATTCTTCATGGTCCAGAGTTTTCAGAGACAGGATCAGAAAGCGACAGAGGCGGCCGCCGTAATCCCAATGAGTGATTCTGAGTCAATTCAGGCGCTCTACTGACTCCGAGACTCTGTACCTGAGGTGACTGTAAGCTAATTGAAGGTGACCGCTTGCCTTACGAATTACGGGTCACCATATTTTTAGAACTTCAGGTCAACTTTGGAACAAGCTCCCTGTTAATATCTGGGAATCAGACCCACTCTCAGTCTTTAAATCTAGATGAAACACTTCTCTCTTTACACCAGCTTTCAGAGAACTCTCCAGTTCTGTGTTCTGTCCTGCTCTGATTACATTTCACCACTGTTCTGTCCTGCTCTGATTACAGGCTTTTTATTACTATTATTGTGGTTGTGTCTGTAACTATTTCTGCTACAGGTCTCTGACTAAACATAAAGCTTGTTCTAATCTTCATCTTTTTCTCTCTCTCCTCATGTCCTGAGCTGCCTGCCTGGAGTTGCCCTTTTTTAGTTCAGTTCCTGCGTCTTGGTATCAGGCCTGTCCCTCTACTTGGCATGGGCTTTAACATTAACACTGAGCAAATGTCCAGCACCTACTCATACTTCATAATCTCCTCCTACATTAGCTATAGCTCTTCATTATCCCTCTGTCCAGCACCTACTCACCTACTTTATAACTGTATATTATTAGTTTTCTTATTATACAGAGCTTGAAAGTCGAGCGGAGCAGAGTTCTGTTATTCACTACTTCTGCGGTTTTGCTTTTATGCCTTCGAACTCTTCAGCGAGTGTGGACTTGAGTTATGACCTGAGAAGCTCAGAGACGTCTGTTTTCAAAGCACAGAGAATCTCTTCATCTCCATGTCTGTTAGCTTAGATGGCGAGGTTGATCTGCTAGGCCTGTTTGCAGTGTTTCTTCTCTTGTATGGAAATTGTCTGAGATTTTTAGCCATTATATGAACCATTGAGGAGTTTTTGGCTGTAGATCCAAATTAGTGATCTGAAAACTTTTTGATGACTTCTTAATGTCGTACAGAGCTAAATTTCAATCTTTTATGGGAGCTTCTGGGAGATGAGTCGAGTCACTTGTGTTTCCATAAGCTTTGTCTAAACTGAAACCGGAGCACCTTACAGTGAAGTCTGCCTGTGTTTGTTCTTTTAATTGAACATTAGTTTTTATGTAATCTCTCATATGTCCATTTATATTCAGCTTGTTATGCTCAGGTCTACAGTGGGACCGGGGAATTTACACGCTTGAAACGTGACTGCTTAAAACGAAGCGTCGCCACCACAGCCGGTTTTCATCTCTTCCAACCAGTTTGAGGTCCTCAGCTCTTCTACTTTACCTTCACCTGCTTAATCCCTCAAGGACAACCCCTCAGGGCAGTGTTCTCATTGATGGAGATTCTACTGAAAACCACTTAAAAGTATCGAGCCCGAAGAGTAACACCACTGTCTCCTGTTTTCCAGATGCAGTGTCCTGGACTTTGCCAGGATGCTTCCCTTGGCACTGCGGCAACGTGATGCCTTTGGCACAGTGCTTCTCTACTATTCTCCTCCTGACGCAGCGAGTTCCTGATGTTAGTGAACTGAATAATCAGCAGGTAAGTATTTTTTTTCTATTTTAATAATTATTTATTCTGTCATTTTTCTGCTTGTATTAGCAATTTGGTCAGTGTCTGATATTCAGTATAGGACACCCAGTCAGCTAAGTACTGAGGTGCTTTCCTATCTCTCTTTGAAAAGCGTGTACTGTGTTTATCTCCCTCTGTTTGAGCACCATCTTGAGCTTCAGTTTAAGACTCTTGAACCTCTTCTGGAGTCTGATCAACACTGCTGGCTGTTGGAATGGGGGGTACACTCCTCTCACCTTGGGATCATCAGCTGTCATTGACTGGTCAGTCTAAGTTTGCTGTTCTTTAACACACTTTGTATAAAATTTCATAAGCCTGTGTTTAAGGACTTACCCTGTGTCTGGATAGTAGACTAGGTATGATGGACTGTTCTTGTTGTACCTACAAAGACTCCCTTTCACATTTTGACTCTAGCTTCTATCTGTCATGTTTGCAAGTGTAGCATGCTGCTCCAAATACTCTCCTCTTTGAAAGGCTTTCTCTGTCAACGTAGAGTCATTGAATACATATATAAAGCTGCTGCGGTCTCACGCCTTACCCCCTGCTTACAGAGTAATGACTGTAAATGTGTTGCTGTGAACTCTGAACCATTATGTGAACAAATACATTTTACTGATCCATATGGAGAAGAATCGGCCAAACATCTCTCAGTAGCTTTAACTGTTTCACCCTTAGTTTTCAGGAAGTTCACAGACTGCATCTGAGTAATCCTCAGTAAATGTCTGAGTGACTCTCCAACCCTGGATCTGTCCAAAAGCTCCTTAAATTAGTAACCTCATTAAATATTCACGAAGCTTCAGCCGCATTGGTCAGTATATAATGCACAGTCTCAGCCAATCAGGAGCCTCCACTGTAAATCAGCAGGGTGGTCTTGCAGCAGTGTGCAGGGCGAACGAACCGGTGTGACTGAGCTCTGTAGCTCCTCTGGAAGACTAAACTGTAGAAACTGCTCAAGCTGTGTGGCTGTGGGTGCGTTTAATTTTGAGTCTGTGACACAAAGTAAGCTGCTGTTCATTTAGTTTGGGAATGGCTTAGTTCTGTTGCTATGCTAGCTTTCTCCTTAGCAATGTAGCTTCAGTGCTTACCTATGTATTACTGAATTTTCATGGTTTCTGTTATTTCTTCATGTTTCACACTACTGAGCTGGTTTAGGTTAGTATGGATGGTGTAATTCTGTGGATTTGTGCTAAATTTGTGTTCTTAGTCAACGTCCTGGTGTTTATTGAACTGCTGCTCAGTTTCCTCTTTTCGTCCTTGTGGGGGCGCTAAAACCCAATAGATTAACCTTTGAAAACGGTCAGAGGCAGGTTAAACTGAACTGTGAAGTCTGCAGACATCAGCTTTATCAATCTTACCCTTGATCTTCATGCTCTCTACTGCATAATGTGAAACATCATAATTACAGTGAACAAGGATTTCATGCTGTTTGAATATTAAAACACACTGCAACCTTCACCACTGTGATCATTGACCACATTAAGGTACAATAGGCTTTAGTACTCTTTAATGGTGAACTTGGTACCATTTTTGTGGCCCTGTCTTCTTTATCTGAGCCAGTTGTTGTGATGCTTGTGCTCTCTGCTCCCTGTGTTACTGTACAGTACTCTGTCTCACTGACTGTTGTATGCGTTTCTGTCTGTGTGTTTACTCGGAGGCAACCACGGAGGAACAAGCTCTCCAGGAGGTCATCAAGCTTGTACAGCAGATCCAGCTGCTGTTGTAGAGGCTGTCCAAACTTCACCAACGGAAGACAAGACTGGAGGCTGCCTGTGTCTCCTCCAACGCCGGGGTCTTAATTCGAGCACTTCCGGCACGGCAGACACCGAAGGTCGTCATCTGGAAGTGTCAGCGTGGGTGGGAAAAGCAGAGGGCTGGTTCGCTTTGGCACCATCGTTCTTCACTATTCTCCTGATGCAGTGCGGCATCCGGTCCTCTAACACAGAGATGAGCTTCACTTGAGCCGCCTGGGGTCCATCGTTCTGTCCGGGAACATCAAGAAGGTGCCAGGCCAGGACTGCCTGGCCCTTCCCAGTCAGGTTAGTGAACTGCATAGTTGGCAGGTAAGTGATTTACATGATTTACTTGATTCCACCCGTTTATTCTGTCACTTTTCTGCTTGTATTAAAAAGTAACATATCAGTGCCACTCATAGTCTCAATACTGCAGGATTTGTCTGAAATACTGTCATGGTTTGTGATTGTAACTTCGGAAAATCTTATTAAAATTCCATCTTTCCATATATATATATATATATACACCCCCCCACAAACAAGCAAGATTTCTGGCTCTCACAGACCTGTAACTTCTTTAAGAAGCTCTTCTGTCCTCCACTCGTTATCTGTATTAATGGCACCTGTTTGACCTCGTTATCTGTATAAAAGACACCTGTCCACAGTCTCAAACAGTCAGACTCCAAACCTCCAACCTGCTTAAGCCAGTACATGTCCAGACCCGTCTGAAGTGAACCACCTTAGTTCACTAGATCTCTGTGAAACTAAATCAAGGGTGTAGGTCTGTTTATTACATTGGTGGGGGTCATAAAATTGGTTCACACAGGGTCTCCTGGAAGCGGACTCTTTTTACATTTTTGATGAACCTAAAACTCTAACTGTAAAAAACAGGTAATTTCTGAATATGAAGCACATACAAGTGTCCAAAGAAACACAAAGGGTAAGAGAGTAAATGTAAATGACTGCAGAATTTTAAATAGTGAAATAGATTTCAAACTGGGTGCTAACCAGCCAATTAATCCTCAGTCCATATTGTCTATTTAAGTCAAGCCAGGTTGCCAAGTAGTATTAAATTTACCACTGCACCCAATTTTAGGTAGGAGGGTTTTTCCTCTTTCCCTTGAAGTAATCTTAGCCAGCACTTTTTGAACAAGATTTCCCCAGATAAAGCTTTGGAGGAGTCCCACCGAATATTGCTGTTGTAGGGGAAGGCTGGATCGGCTGTTTGAAGACTCCTGAAAAGAAGTAGAAAACATAATTCCAAAAGACTGTCATTTTTAGACAAAACCAGAACGTGTGCCTGTGCTGTTGAATCTATTGTGTGATAGACGTCAAACAGAATCATGTTTTAAACAAATTTTGCCAGCCTTACCAGTGTAAGGAATGCACTATTTTAAACTGAATTATAATGTGTTTAAACATATAGATGAGGAGAGTTCTCTACAGTATTTTACCACCATTCAGTAAATATATTGATGGACAGATGGATCCTCCACCTACTGCTGCTTTAATAGAAGGGTTTTTTTGTCAGACTCAGTTCTGAAGTCTTCCACCGGCGTTCCGTTTACTGCAGGATTAAAGTGTTTCTCTACATTCCTAAGACTGACTGATCGAGTTGATTCTTTAAGCGCAAAGAAGCAAATTCCACTACCACAGTTTGAGGTTCCATCGAAATCCCAATATTCTTCTGGGTCCAGAGTTTTCAGAGACAGGATCAGAAACCGACAGAGGCGGCCGCCGTCATCCCAATGAGTGATTCTGAGTCAATTCAGGCGCTCTACTGACTCCGAGACTCTGTACCCAAGGTGACTGTAAGTAAATTAATTAGCTTGCTTTACGAATTTAGAATAAACAGGAGGAGACAAGACGCCATATTCTTAGACCTTCAGGTTACTTTATCCCGGATCCCTTTGATATTTTCATTTTTGTTTTAGTCCATTGACTTTTTGCAGTGACTCGGACTCAAAGGACGAAGATGTCCAAAGCATTGCCTTAAGACCATTTCAGTCTCTCAGTTGTCTGAACTGGGAACTTCTCAGGATCCAGATTTGTTTTAATTTAGAAGATTCTTGGAATATTTTAATTCTCATGTTTTTAAACCAGAGAATTTTTCAGGGATCCAAATTTATTAAAATTCGAAGTTTCTAAGACAAGATTTTAGGAGATTTAATTCTCAGTACTGTTCAACCTAGAAGATTTTGTAAAGGAATCCGAATTAATTTTGTAGAAAATTCTAAGATTTTAAAGCAAGGTTTTGGAAACAAATACCCAAGGAGTTGGACTGTACGCTTAAAATGAATGCATAATTAATAACATGCTAATAATCATAATTGTAACTAAGTATAAAGGTGTATGCTATGTTTAGCTATATATATTTATTTATTTATTTATTTAATATCAGCTTTGTCGTCTTTATCTGAGCCAGTTGTGATGCTTGTGCCCTCTGCTCCCTGTTACTGTACAGTACTCTCTCACTGACCGTCGTTTGCTTTTGTCTGTTTTCTCTGGAGAAACTTGGCGACTGCGGAAGAGCGGGATCTCCTGGCGCTCTGCATGGAGGTCATCAAGCTTTACTGCTGCTGTTGTAGAGGCAGTCCAAACTCAGAAGCCCATGACTCCTCCAATGCTGGAGATCTTAAATCCAGCACTACCAGCTGAGGGTTGTCGTCTCCCTCGACGAGGGCTCCTCCTCCACCACAGCTGATTTTCACACTCAGCGAACTGTTGCGAGGTCCTCAGCTCTTCGACTTCACCTGCTCCCTCACCGAGGACCGCTCCTCAGGGCAGTATTTTCATTGTTGGAGGTTCTACTGTAAAACCCTTAAAAGTATCGGGACCAAATAGTAGCACCAATCTTTTTTCTCTCCCCCCCCCCTCTCCTTCTCCAGGAGTGCTGGACATGGCCAGGTGGCTTCAGTACCATCAATCTCCACTTTTCTCTGGCCGATGCAGTGAGGCCCTGAAGGATCACTGTCACACACTTCTGGACACCATTCGGAAAAAGACAGGACGCCAGGGTAGGCAACTGGAGTGAGCAGGTGAGTAATTTTACATGATTTACTGGATTTAATAATAATTTATTCTGTCATTTCTCTGCTTGGTTTGAAAAGTAATATATAAGTGTCACTCAGTCTCCATACTGCAGGGTTTGTATGAGATACCGTGTCTGTTCTCCACATGGTTTATAATTGGAGCTTCAGAAAATCTACTTTAAGAATCTTATAAGAATTAATACAAATTCTTCCATATTTCTGAGTACAAGCAGTTCTCCCGTTTAATTTGGGCTGTTAAATATACAATCTCTAAAGTGGTCATTGTCAATGAAGGTATGACCGCTATCCAGTCACAGTTTATCAATCTTACCCTTGATCTTCATGCTCTCTACTGCATAATGTAAATCATCATAATTACAATGAACAAGGATTTAATGCTGTTTTGAATATTGTAACCCACTGCAACCATCACAGAAATGGTCGTGACGGCATCACCACAGTTCAGTTCTGTGCACAACCCAAACCTCAGGTTTTAAAGCTAAATGCTCGACAGCTAGTGTTTTCATTAATAACCTTCTAGAGTTCTGTCTCACTGACCGTTGTTTGCATTTCTGTCTGTTTACTCTTGAGGAACATGGTGACCACGGAGAAACAAGCTCTCCACACGTCATCAAGCTTGACCAGCAGATCCAGCTGCTATTGTAGAGGCAGTCCAGACTCCTCAGACGGAAGACGAGGCTGGAGGCTGCATGTGACCCCTTCAATCAGGCAGTCTTAATTCCAGCACCACCGGTGCAGCGGACACAGAGGGTCGTCGTCGTCACCACTCCTCAGGACGGTGTTCTAACTGTTGGAGATCTTCTGTAAACACTTCAAGATATCGGAACCTAAAGAGTAACACCACTGTCTCCTGTTTTCCAGCTGCCCGTGTCCTGGGCGTCGCCAAGCAGCTTCCCTTGGCGTTGCGGCAGCATGACTCTTCAGCACCATCATACTCTACTATTCTCCTCCCGACGCAGCGAGGTCCTGAAGGAGCACTGCCGCACGCTTCTGCACACGGTTTGGAGAAAGACTTTCAGCCACCTATCCGCTTACTGACGAGTGCACTAGTAGTTCTCCCAGCTCTGTGTTTTAAACACATTCTGCCAGTCTTGCCTTAGTCCAGTGTAAGAAATGCACTATTTTAAACTGAATTATAATGTGTTTAAACATATAGATGAGGAGAGTTCTCTACAATATTTTTCCACCATTCAGTAAATATATTAATTGACAGATGGTTTTATCCACCTACTGCTGCTTTAATACTTGTAAGGGTTTAATATAAAATGAGTTCAGTAACAGAGGTGGTGCCAATTTACCTTTTACCTACTTTTTTTTTTTTTTTTTCCTGTGTTGACCTTCAGAGCCGTATCTAATAATGACGAGGAAGTCACAAAACTACGTAGCTGCAAATAACTGAAAAAATAAGCTTGAGGATTAAATTCAGTTCTACGTTCAAAAGATTACCCAGTCTCATTACAGGGGGCTTAGAAAATCAGTGTAATTAGCAAATGGACGCCAGAGGTGATGAAACCAGTGCACTTCAGCAAATCGAGATCAAGAAGACAATTAAAAAACAGTAAGTGTGTGAATGTCACGTAGTGCACGGTCATCATGTATTTGTGGGGTATAAAAAGTGGAACGCTGTACAGCAAGGTGTTTTTAAATCGGGCACTGTTCTCAAGTCTTTCACTGGCGTTACATTTACTGCAGGATTAAAGTGTTTCTCTACATTCCTAAGACTGACTGAGTTGATTCTTTAAGCGTGGAGAAGCAAATCCCACTACCACAGTTTTTCCCAATATTCCTCTGGGTCCAGAGTTTTCAGAGACAGGATCAGAAACCGACAGAGGCGGCCGCCGTCATCCCAATGAGTGATTCTGAGTCAATTCAGGCGCTCTACTGACTCCGAGACTCTGTACCCGAGGTGACTTTAAGTAAATTAATTAGACCGCTTGCCTTATGAATTTAGAATAAACAGGAGGAGACGAGACGCCGTATTCTTAGACCTTCAGGTTACTTTAACCTGGATCCCTTTGATATTTTCAAATTTGTTTTAGACCATTGACTTTTTGCAGTGATCCGGACTCAAGGGACGAAGATGTCCAAAGCATTGCCTTAAGATCATTTCAGTCTCTGAACTGGGAATATCTCGGGATCCAGATTTGTTTTAAATTGGAAGATTCTAAGATATTGTCTATTGGAATATTTTGATTCTCAGGGTTGTTTGAAGCAGAGAATGTTTTTAGGGATCCAAATGTATTAAAATTCAAAGTTTCTCAGAAAAGATTTTAGGATATTTAATTCTTTGTACTGTTCAACCGAGAGAATTTTGTAAAGAGATCTGAATTTATATTTGTAGAAAATTCAAAGATTTTAAAGAAAGGTTTTGGATTTTTTTTTGTTCAATGAGAGTTTTTGAAAGTTCCAAGACAAGGGAGCAAAGTTTATAATCTCCAAAGAGTTCTGACTGTACACGTGAAATTAAAGGCAGTGAAAAGAAACAGACATTCAAGCAAAACAAACTTGCATTAGCCAGGAAGACGAGGATTACTCTGATTTGGTGGCTCATAACTCTGATTCATGCAATGCAGGAGGAAGAGCGTTCTTTTATAAAGCCCCAACTTTGGAACAAGTTCCCTGTTAATATCCGGGAATCAGACCCACTCTCAGTCTTTAAATCTAGATGAAAAACTTCTCTCTTTAAACCAGCTTTCAGAGAACTCTCCAGTTCTGTGTTCTGTCCTGCTCTGATTACATTTCACCACTGTTCTGCCTGCTCTGATTCCAGGCTTTTTATTACCATTATTGTGGTTGTCTGTAACTATTTCTGCTACAGGTCTCTCACTAAACGTAAAGCTTGTTCTAATCTTCATCTTTTTCTCTCTCTCCTCATGTCCTGAGCTGCCTGCCTGGAGTTGCCCTTTTTTGGTTCAGTTCCTACGTCTTGGTATCAGGCCTGTTCCTCTACTCAGCTTCAACACAACAGGAGGTGTCCATGTTCCGGAATCAGGCCTGTCTCTCTACTCAGCATGGACTTTAACATGAACACTGAGCAAATGTCCAGCACCTTCTCATACTTCATAACCTGCTCCTACATTAGCTATAGCTCTTCATTATCTCTGTCCAGCACCTACTCCTACTTCATAACCTGTTCCTACATTAGCTATAGCTCTTCATTATCTCTGTCCAGCACCTACTCACACTCCTACTTCATAACCTGTTCCTACATTAGCTATAGCTCTTCATTAACTCTCTGTCCAGCACCTACTCACACTCCTACTTCATAACCTGTTCCTACATTAGCTATAGCTCTTCATTAACTCTCTGTCCAGCACCTACTCACACTCCTACTTCATAACCTGTTCCTACATTAGCTATAGCTCTTCATTAACTCTCTGTCCAGCACCTTCTCACACTCCTACTTTATAACTGTATATTATTTGTTTTCTTATTATTATACAGTGCTTGAAAGTCGGAGCAGAGTTCTGTTATTCACTACTCTGCTTTGACTGCCTGCGGTTTTGCTTTTATGCCTTCAAACTCTATAGCGAGTGTGGACTTGAGTTCTGACCCGAGAAGCTTGGAGATGTTCGTTTTCAATGCACAGAGGATCTCTCCATGTCTGTTAGCTTAGATGTTGATCTACTGCTGTGATCATTGACCACTTTCAGGTAATTAAGCCTATTATACTCTTGTACAACTTTTGTGGCCGTGTTTTCTTTTTATTAGCTTTGTCTTCTTAATCTGAGCCAGTTGTGATCCTTGAGGTCTCTGCTCCCTGTGTTACTGTACAGTACTCTGTCTCGCTGAGCGTCGTTTGTGTTTCTGTCTCTGTGTTTTAATCAGTGGAGTCCACGGAGGAACAAGCTCTCCAGGAGGTCGTCAAGCTATTATGGCAGATCCAGCTTCTGTGCTGTCCAAACTCCACAGACGGAAGATGAGGCTGAAGGCTGGCCGTGACTTTCAACCCCTCCAACTTAATTCCAGCTCTACCGGCGCAGCGGACACAGAGGGTTGTTATCTACACTCCTGCACCTGAGAGGCCCTGGAAGCGTCACCGTGGCAGGGAAAAGCAGAGGGCTCTTCCACCGCCACAGCCTTTTTTCGCATCTGCTAACTTGTTCGTGGACCTCAGCTCTTCACCTGCTCCAGCACCGAGGCCGACTCCTCAGGGTGGTGTACTCACTGTTGGAGATTCTTCTGTAAAACACTGAAAATTATTGACCCTAAAGAGTAATGCCACGGTCTCCTGTTTTCCAGGTGCCCGTGTCTCTACTATTCTCTACCTGATGCAGCGTGGCCCTGAAGAAGCACTGCCGTACGCTTCTGGACAGTGTTCGGGGAAAAAAGGCAGACACCAGGATCATCGTCTTCTACCCCCTGACCACTTACAGATGAGTGAGCGAGCCGTTTCCTCGGCTCTTAGCGATCCACTGCTGGCTGCTGGACAGGTCCGTCTGCGCTGACTTCGTAGAGAACTGGGAGAGCTTTCGGCTGTGTCCGGTCCTCTAACACAGAGATGAGCTTCACCTGAGCTGCCTGGGGTCCATCGTTCTCTCTGGGAACATAAAGAAGGTGTCAGGCCAGGACTGACTGACCCTTCCCAGTCACACTGTCAGGTTGGTGAACTGCATAGTTGGCAGCTAAGTGATTTACTTGATTCCACCCATTTATTCTGTCACTTTTCTGCTTGTATTAAAAAGTAATAGATCAGTGTCACTCCTCAGTGTCAAATTCTGCAGTATTGAGACTGTCGTGGTTTGTAATTGTAACGTCGGAAAATCTGCTTTAAAAATCTTTTTAGAATTTAGATAAACTCTTCCTTCTTTCAGAGTACAAGCAGTTCTGCATTGAATTTGGGCTGTTAAATATATGATCTCTAGCCTCTAAAGCAGTCGTTGTCAATGAAGTTGTGACTGCTAACCTGCTTAGTTCACTAGATCTCTGTGAAACTAAATCAGGGGTGTAGGTCTGTTTATTACATTGGTGGGGGTCATAACATCGGTTCACACAGAGACCCCTGGAAGCTGAGTCTAGTCAATTTTAGGTAGGAGGGCTTTTCTCTTTCCCTTTAAGATTTCAGTGTAACTGACTGTACGGTAAGGTTTTTTTGGTCAGACGCAGTTCTAAAGTCTTCCACCAGCGTTACGTTTACTGCGGGATTAAAGTGTTTCTCTACATTCCTAAGACTGACTGATCGAGTTGATTCTTTAAGTGTGGAGAAGCAAATCCCACTACCACAGTTTTTCCCAATATTCCTCTGGGTCCAGAGTTTTCAGAGACAGGATCAGAAACCGACAGAGGCGGCCGCCGTCATCCCAATGAGTGATTCTGAGTCAATTCAGGCGCTCTACTGACTCCGAGACTCTGTACCCGAGGTGACTAAGTAAATTAATTAGACCGCTTGCCTTATGAATATAGAATAAACAGGAGGAGACAAGACGCCGTATTCTTAGACCTTCAGGTTACTTTAACCTGGATCCCTTTGATATTTTCAAATTTGTTTTAGACCATTGACTTTTTGCAGTGATCCGGACTCAAGGGACGAAGATGTCCAAAGCATTGCCTTAAGATCATTTCGGTCTCTGAACTGGGAATATCTCGGGATCCAGATTTGTTTTAAATTGGAAGATTCTAAGATATTGTCTATTGGAATATTTTGATTCTCAGGGTTGTTTGAAGCAGAGAATTTTTTTAGGGATCCAAATGTATTAAAATTCAAAGTTTCTCAGAAAAGATTTTAGGATATTTAATTCTTTGTACTGTTCAACCGAGAGAATTTTGTAAAGAGATCCGAATTTATATTTGTAGAAAATTCAAAGATTTTAAAGAAAGGTTTTGGATTTTTTTTTTTGTTCAATGAGAGTTTTTGAAAGTTCCAAGACAAGGGAGCAAAGTTTATAATCTCCAAAGAGTTCTGACTGTACACGTGAAATTAAAGGCAGTGAAAAGAAACAGACATTCAAGCAAAACAAACTTGCATTAGCCAGGAAGACGAGGATTACTCTGATTTGGTGGCTCATAACTCTGATTCATGCAATGCAGGAGGAAGAGCGTTCTTTTATAAAGCCCCAACTTTGGAACAAGTTCCCTGTTAATATCCGGGAATCAGACCCACTCTCAGTCTTTAAATCTAGATGAAAAACTTCTCTCTTTACACCAGCTTTCAGAGAACTCTCCAGTTCTGTGTTCTGTCCTGCTCTGATTACATTTCACCACTGTTCTGCCTGCTCTGATTCCAGGCTTTTTATTACCATTATTGTGGTTGTCTGTAACTATTTCTGCTACAGGTCTCTCACTAAACGTAAAGCTTGTTCTAATCTTCATCTTTTTCTCTCTCTCCTCATGTCCTGAGCTGCCTGCCTGGAGTTGCCCTTTTTTGGTTCAGTTCCTACGTCTTGGTATCAGGCCTGTTCCTCTACTCAGCTTCAACACAACAGGAGGTGTCCATGTTCCGGAATCAGGCCTGTCTCTCTACTCAGCATGGACTTTAACATGAACACTGAGCAAATGTCCAGCACCTTCTCATACTTCATAACCTGCTCCTACATTAGCTATAGCTCTTCATTATCTCTGTCCAGCACCTACTCCTACTTCATAACCTGTTCCTACATTAGCTATAGCTCTTCATTATCTCTGTCCAGCACCTACTCACACTCCTACTTCATAACCTGTTCCTACATTAGCTATAGCTCTTCATTAACTCTCTGTCCAGCACCTACTCACACTCCTACTTCATAACCTGTTCCTACATTAGCTATAGCTCTTCATTAACTCTCTGTCCAGCACCTTCTCACACTCCTACTTTATAACTGTATATTATTTGTTTTCTTATTATTATACAGTGCTTGAAAGTCGGAGCAGAGTTCTGTTATTCACTACTCTGCTTTGACTGCCTGCGGTTTTGCTTTTATGCCTTCAAACTCTATAGCGAGTGTGGACTTGAGTTCTGACCCGAGAAGCTTGGAGATGTTCGTTTTCAATGCACAGAGGATCTCTCCATGTCTGTTAGCTTAGATGTTGATCTACTGCTGTGATCATTGACCACTTTCAGGTAATTAAGCCTATTATACTCTTGTACAACTTTTGTGGCCGTGTTTTCTTTTTATTAGCTTTGTCTTCTTAATCTGAGCCAGTTGTGATCCTTGAGGTCTCTGCTCCCTGTGTTACTGTACAGTACTCTGTCTCGCTGAGCGTCGTTTGTGTTTCTGTCTCTGTGTTTTAATCAGTGGAGTCCACGGAGGAACAAGCTCTCCAGGAGGTCGTCAAGCTATTATGGCAGATCCAGCTTCTGTGCTGTCCAAACTCCACAGACGGAAGATGAGGCTGAAGGCTGGCCGTGACTTTCAACCCCTCCAACTTAATTCCAGCTCTACCGGCGCAGCGGACACAGAGGGTTGTTATCTACACTCCTGCACCTGAGAGGCCCTGGAAGCGTCACCGTGGCAGGGAAAAGCAGAGGGCTCTTCCACCGCCACAGCCTTTTTTCGCATCTGCTAACTTGTTCGTGGACCTCAGCTCTTCACCTGCTCCAGCACCGAGGCCGACTCCTCAGGGTGGTGTACTCACTGTTGGAGATTCTTCTGTAAAACACTGAAAATTATTGACCCTAAAGAGTAATGCCACGGTCTCCTGTTTTCCAGGTGCCCGTGTCTCTACTATTCTCTACCTGATGCAGCGTGGCCCTGAAGAAGCACTGCCGTACGCTTCTGGACAGTGTTCGGGAAAAAAGGCAGACACCAGGATCATCGTCTTCTACCCCCTGACCACTTACAGATGAGTGAGCGAGCCGTTTCCTCGGCTCTTAGCGATCCACTGCTGGCTGCTGGACAGGTCCGTCTGCGCTGACTTCGTAGAGAACTGGGAGAGCTTTCGGCTGTGTCCGGTCCTCTAACACAGAGATGAGCTTCACCTGAGCTGCCTGGGGTCCATCGTTCTCTCTGGGAACATAAAGAAGGTGTCAGGCCAGGACTGACTGACCCTTCCCAGTCACACTGTCAGGTTGGTGAACTGCATAGTTGGCAGCTAAGTGATTTACTTGATTCCACCCATTTATTCTGTCACTTTTCTGCTTGTATTAAAAAGTAATAGATCAGTGTCACTCCTCAGTGTCAAATCCTGCAGTATTGAGACTGTCGTGGTTTGTAATTGTAACGTCGGAAAATCTGCTTTAAAAATCTTTTTAGAATTTAGATAAACTCTTCCTTCTTTCAGAGTACAAGCAGTTCTGCATTGAATTTGGGCTGTTAAATATATGATCTCTAGCCTCTAAAGCAGTCGTTGTCAATGAAGTTGTGACTGCTAACCTGCTTAGTTCACTAGATCTCTGTGAAACTAAATCAGGGGTGTAGGTCTGTTTATTACATTGGTGGGGGTCATAACATCGGTTCACACAGAGACCCCTGGAAGCTGAGTCTAGTCAATTTTAGGTAGGAGGGCTTTTCTCTTTCCCTTTAAGATTTCAGTGTAACTGACTGTACGGTAAGGTTTTTTTGGTCAGACGCAGTTCTAAAGTCTTCCACCAGCGTTACGTTTACTGCGGGATTAAAGTGTTTCTCTACATTCCTAAGACTGACTGATCGAGTTGATTCTTTAAGTGTGGAGAAGCAAATCCCACTACCACAGTTTTTCCCAATATTCCTCTGGGTCCAGAGTTTTCAGAGACAGGATCAGAAACCGACAGAGGCGGCCGCCGTCATCCCAATGAGTGATTCTGAGTCAATTCAGGCGCTCTACTGACTCCGAGACTCTGTACCCGAGGTGACTAAGTAAATTAATTAGACCGCTTGCCTTATGAATATAGAATAAACAGGAGGAGACAAGACGCCGTATTCTTAGACCTTCAGGTTACTTTAACCTGGATCCCTTTGATATTTTCAAATTTGTTTTAGACCATTGACTTTTTGCAGTGATCCGGACTCAAGGGACGAAGATGTCCAAAGCATTGCCTTAAGATCATTTCGGTCTCTGAACTGGGAATATCTCGGGATCCAGATTTGTTTTAAATTGGAAGATTCTAAGATATTGTCTATTGGAATATTTTGATTCTCAGGGTTGTTTGAAGCAGAGAATTTTTTTAGGGATCCAAATGTATTAAAATTCAAAGTTTCTCAGAAAAGATTTTAGGATATTTAATTCTTTGTACTGTTCAACCGAGAGAATTTTGTAAAGAGATCCGAATTTATATTTGTAGAAAATTCAAAGATTTTAAAGAAAGGTTTTGGATTTTTTTTTTTGTTCAATGAGAGTTTTTGAAAGTTCCAAGACAAGGGAGCAAAGTTTATAATCTCCAAAGAGTTCTGACTGTACACGTGAAATTAAAGGCAGTGAAAAGAAACAGACATTCAAGCAAAACAAACTTGCATTAGCCAGGAAGACGAGGATTACTCTGATTTGGTGGCTCATAACTCTGATTCATGCAATGCAGGAGGAAGAGCGTTCTTTTATAAAGCCCCAACTTTGGAACAAGTTCCCTGTTAATATCCGGGAATCAGACCCACTCTCAGTCTTTAAATCTAGATGAAAAACTTCTCTCTTTACACCAGCTTTCAGAGAGCTCTCCAGTTCTGTGTTCTGTCCTGCTCTGATTACATTTCACCACTGTTCTGCCTGCTCTGATTCCAGGCTTTTTATTACCATTATTGTGGTTGTCTGTAACTATTTCTGCTACAGGTCTCTCACTAAACGTAAAGCTTGTTCTAATCTTCATCTTTTTCTCTCTCTCCTCATGTCCTGAGCTGCCTGCCTGGAGTTGCCCTTTTTTGGTTCAGTTCCTACGTCTTGGTATCAGGCCTGTTCCTCTACTCAGCTTCAACACAACAGGAGGTGTCCATGTTCCGGAATCAGGCCTGTCTCTCTACTCAGCATGGACTTTAACATGAACACTGAGCAAATGTCCAGCACCTTCTCATACTTCATAACCTGCTCCTACATTAGCTATAGCTCTTCATTATCTCTGTCCAGCACCTACTCCTACTTCATAACCTGTTCCTACATTAGCTATAGCTCTTCATTATCTCTGTCCAGCACCTACTCACACTCCTACTTCATAACCTGTTCCTACATTAGCTATAGCTCTTCATTAACTCTCTGTCCAGCACCTACTCACACTCCTACTTCATAACCTGTTCCTACATTAGCTATAGCTCTTCATTAACTCTCTGTCCAGCACCTACTCACACTCCTACTTCATAACCTGTTCCTACATTAGCTATAGCTCTTCATTAACTCTCTGTCCAGCACCTTCTCACACTCCTACTTTATAACTGTATATTATTTGTTTTCTTATTATTATACAGTGCTTGAAAGTCGGAGCAGAGTTCTGTTATTCACTACTCTGCTTTGACTGCCTGCGGTTTTGCTTTTATGCCTTCAAACTCTATAGCGAGTGTGGACTTGAGTTCTGACCCGAGAAGCTTGGAGATGTTCGTTTTCAATGCACAGAGGATCTCTCCATGTCTGTTAGCTTAGATGTTGATCTACTGCTGTGATCATTGACCACTTTCAGGTAATTAAGCCTATTATACTCTTGTACAACTTTTGTGGCCGTGTTTTCTTTTTATTAGCTTTGTCTTCTTAATCTGAGCCAGTTGTGATCCTTGAGGTCTCTGCTCCCTGTGTTACTGTACAGTACTCTGTCTCGCTGAGCGTCGTTTGTGTTTCTGTCTCTGTGTTTTAATCAGTGGAGTCCACGGAGGAACAAGCTCTCCAGGAGGTCGTCAAGCTATTATGGCAGATCCAGCTTCTGTGCTGTCCAAACTCCACAGACGGAAGATGAGGCTGAAGGCTGGCCGTGACTTTCAACCCCTCCAACTTAATTCCAGCTCTACCGGCGCAGCGGACACAGAGGGTTGTTATCTACACTCCTGCACCTGAGAGGCCCTGGAAGCGTCACCGTGGCAGGGAAAAGCAGAGGGCTCTTCCACCGCCACAGCCTTTTTTCGCATCTGCTAACTTGTTCGTGGACCTCAGCTCTTCACCTGCTCCAGCACCGAGGCCGACTCCTCAGGGTGGTGTACTCACTGTTGGAGATTCTTCTGTAAAACACTGAAAATTATTGACCCTAAAGAGTAATGCCACGGTCTCCTGTTTTCCAGGTGCCCGTGTCTCTACTATTCTCTACCTGATGCAGCGTGGCCCTGAAGAAGCACTGCCGTACGCTTCTGGACAGTGTTCGGGAAAAAAGGCAGACACCAGGATCATCGTCTTCTACCCCCTGACCACTTACAGATGAGTGAGCGAGCCGTTTCCTCGGCTCTTAGCGATCCACTGCTGGCTGCTGGACAGGTCCGTCTGCGCTGACTTCGTAGAGAACTGGGAGAGCTTTCGGCTGTGTCCGGTCCTCTAACACAGAGATGAGCTTCACCTGAGCTGCCTGGGGTCCATCGTTCTCTCTGGGAACATAAAGAAGGTGTCAGGCCAGGACTGACTGACCCTTCCCAGTCACACTGTCAGGTTGGTGAACTGCATAGTTGGCAGCTAAGTGATTTACTTGATTCCACCCATTTATTCTGTCACTTTTCTGCTTGTATTAAAAAGTAATAGATCAGTGTCACTCCTCAGTGTCAAATCCTGCAGTATTGAGACTGTCGTGGTTTGTAATTGTAACGTCGGAAAATCTGCTTTAAAAATCTTTTTAGAATTTAGATAAACTCTTCCTTCTTTCAGAGTACAAGCAGTTCTGCATTGAATTTGGGCTGTTAAATATATGATCTCTAGCCTCTAAAGCAGTCGTTGTCAATGAAGTTGTGACTGCTAACCTGCTTAGTTCACTAGATCTCTGTGAAACTAAATCAGGGGTGTAGGTCTGTTTATTACATTGGTGGGGGTCATAACATCGGTTCACACAGAGACCCCTGGAAGCTGAGTCTAGTCAATTTTAGGTAGGAGGGCTTTTCTCTTTCCCTTTAAGATTTCAGTGTAACTGACTGTACGGTAAGGTTTTTTTGGTCAGACGCAGTTCTAAAGTCTTCCACCAGCGTTACGTTTACTGCGGGATTAAAGTGTTTCTCTACATTCCTAAGACTGACTGATCGAGTTGATTCTTTAAGTGTGGAGAAGCAAATCCCACTACCACAGTTTTTCCCAATATTCCTCTGGGTCCAGAGTTTTCAGAGACAGGATCAGAAACCGACAGAGGCGGCCGCCGTCATCCCAATGAGTGATTCTGAGTCAATTCAGGCGCTCTACTGACTCCGAGACTCTGTACCCGAGGTGACTAAGTAAATTAATTAGACCGCTTGCCTTATGAATATAGAATAAACAGGAGGAGACAAGACGCCGTATTCTTAGACCTTCAGGTTACTTTAACCTGGATCCCTTTGATATTTTCAAATTTGTTTTAGACCATTGACTTTTTGCAGTGATCCGGACTCAAGGGACGAAGATGTCCAAAGCATTGCCTTAAGATCATTTCGGTCTCTGAACTGGGAATATCTCGGGATCCAGATTTGTTTTAAATTGGAAGATTCTAAGATATTGTCTATTGGAATATTTTGATTCTCAGGGTTGTTTGAAGCAGAGAATTTTTTTAGGGATCCAAATGTATTAAAATTCAAAGTTTCTCAGAAAAGATTTTAGGATATTTAATTCTTTGTACTGTTCAACCGAGAGAATTTTGTAAAGAGATCCGAATTTATATTTGTAGAAAATTCAAAGATTTTAAAGAAAGGTTTTGGATTTTTTTTTTTGTTCAATGAGAGTTTTTGAAAGTTCCAAGACAAGGGAGCAAAGTTTATAATCTCCAAAGAGTTCTGACTGTACACGTGAAATTAAAGGCAGTGAAAAGAAACAGACATTCAAGCAAAACAAACTTGCATTAGCCAGGAAGACGAGGATTACTCTGATTTGGTGGCTCATAACTCTGATTCATGCAATGCAGGAGGAAGAGCGTTCTTTTATAAAGCCCCAACTTTGGAACAAGTTCCCTGTTAATATCCGGGAATCAGACCCACTCTCAGTCTTTAAATCTAGATGAAAAACTTCTCTCTTTACACCAGCTTTCAGAGAACTCTCCAGTTCTGTGTTCTGTCCTGCTCTGATTACATTTCACCACTGTTCTGCCTGCTCTGATTCCAGGCTTTTTATTACCATTATTGTGGTTGTCTGTAACTATTTCTGCTACAGGTCTCTCACTAAACGTAAAGCTTGTTCTAATCTTCATCTTTTTCTCTCTCTCCTCATGTCCTGAGCTGCCTGCCTGGAGTTGCCCTTTTTTGGTTCAGTTCCTACGTCTTGGTATCAGGCCTGTTCCTCTACTCAGCTTCAACACAACAGGAGGTGTCCATGTTCCGGAATCAGGCCTGTCTCTCTACTCAGCATGGACTTTAACATGAACACTGAGCAAATGTCCAGCACCTTCTCATACTTCATAACCTGCTCCTACATTAGCTATAGCTCTTCATTATCTCTGTCCAGCACCTACTCCTACTTCATAACCTGTTCCTACATTAGCTATAGCTCTTCATTATCTCTGTCCAGCACCTACTCACACTCCTACTTCATAACCTGTTCCTACATTAGCTATAGCTCTTCATTAACTCTCTGTCCAGCACCTTCTCACACTCCTACTTTATAACTGTATATTATTTGTTTTCTTATTATTATACAGTGCTTGAAAGTCGGAGCAGAGTTCTGTTATTCACTACTCTGCTTTGACTGCCTGCGGTTTTGCTTTTATGCCTTCAAACTCTATAGCGAGTGTGGACTTGAGTTCTGACCCGAGAAGCTTGGAGATGTTCGTTTTCAATGCACAGAGGATCTCTCCATGTCTGTTAGCTTAGATGTTGATCTACTGCTGTGATCATTGACCACTTTCAGGTAATTAAGCCTATTATACTCTTGTACAACTTTTGTGGCCGTGTTTTCTTTTTATTAGCTTTGTCTTCTTAATCTGAGCCAGTTGTGATCCTTGAGGTCTCTGCTCCCTGTGTTACTGTACAGTACTCTGTCTCGCTGAGCGTCGTTTGTGTTTCTGTCTCTGTGTTTTAATCAGTGGAGTCCACGGAGGAACAAGCTCTCCAGGAGGTCGTCAAGCTATTATGGCAGATCCAGCTTCTGTGCTGTCCAAACTCCACAGACGGAAGATGAGGCTGAAGGCTGGCCGTGACTTTCAACCCCTCCAACTTAATTCCAGCTCTACCGGCGCAGCGGACACAGAGGGTTGTTATCTACACTCCTGCACCTGAGAGGCCCTGGAAGCGTCACCGTGGCAGGGAAAAGCAGAGGGCTCTTCCACCGCCACAGCCTTTTTTCGCATCTGCTAACTTGTTCGTGGACCTCAGCTCTTCACCTGCTCCAGCACCGAGGCCGACTCCTCAGGGTGGTGTACTCACTGTTGGAGATTCTTCTGTAAAACACTGAAAATTATTGACCCTAAAGAGTAATGCCACGGTCTCCTGTTTTCCAGGTGCCCGTGTCTCTACTATTCTCTACCTGATGCAGCGTGGCCCTGAAGAAGCACTGCCGTACGCTTCTGGACAGTGTTCGGGAAAAAAGGCAGACACCAGGATCATCGTCTTCTACCCCCTGACCACTTACAGATGAGTGAGCGAGCCGTTTCCTCGGCTCTTAGCGATCCACTGCTGGCTGCTGGACAGGTCCGTCTGCGCTGACTTCGTAGAGAACTGGGAGAGCTTTCGGCTGTGTCCGGTCCTCTAACACAGAGATGAGCTTCACCTGAGCTGCCTGGGGTCCATCGTTCTCTCTGGGAACATAAAGAAGGTGTCAGGCCAGGACTGACTGACCCTTCCCAGTCACACTGTCAGGTTGGTGAACTGCATAGTTGGCAGCTAAGTGATTTACTTGATTCCACCCATTTATTCTGTCACTTTTCTGCTTGTATTAAAAAGTAATAGATCAGTGTCACTCCTCAGTGTCAAATCCTGCAGTATTGAGACTGTCGTGGTTTGTAATTGTAACGTCGGAAAATCTGCTTTAAAAATCTTTTTAGAATTTAGATAAACTCTTCCTTCTTTCAGAGTACAAGCAGTTCTGCATTGAATTTGGGCTGTTAAATATATGATCTCTAGCCTCTAAAGCAGTCGTTGTCAATGAAGTTGTGACTGCTAACCTGCTTAGTTCACTAGATCTCTGTGAAACTAAATCAGGGGTGTAGGTCTGTTTATTACATTGGTGGGGGTCATAACATCGGTTCACACAGAGACCCCTGGAAGCTGAGTCTAGTCAATTTTAGGTAGGAGGGCTTTTCTCTTTCCCTTTAAGATTTCAGTGTAACTGACTGTACGGTAAGGTTTTTTTGGTCAGACGCAGTTCTAAAGTCTTCCACCAGCGTTACGTTTACTGCGGGATTAAAGTGTTTCTCTACATTCCTAAGACTGACTGATCGAGTTGATTCTTTAAGTGTGGAGAAGCAAATCCCACTACCACAGTTTTTCCCAATATTCCTCTGGGTCCAGAGTTTTCAGAGACAGGATCAGAAACCGACAGAGGCGGCCGCCGTCATCCCAATGAGTGATTCTGAGTCAATTCAGGCGCTCTACTGACTCCGAGACTCTGTACCCGAGGTGACTAAGTAAATTAATTAGACCGCTTGCCTTATGAATATAGAATAAACAGGAGGAGACAAGACGCCGTATTCTTAGACCTTCAGGTTACTTTAACCTGGATCCCTTTGATATTTTCAAATTTGTTTTAGACCATTGACTTTTTGCAGTGATCCGGACTCAAGGGACGAAGATGTCCAAAGCATTGCCTTAAGATCATTTCGGTCTCTGAACTGGGAATATCTCGGGATCCAGATTTGTTTTAAATTGGAAGATTCTAAGATATTGTCTATTGGAATATTTTGATTCTCAGGGTTGTTTGAAGCAGAGAATTTTTTTAGGGATCCAAATGTATTAAAATTCAAAGTTTCTCAGAAAAGATTTTAGGATATTTAATTCTTTGTACTGTTCAACCGAGAGAATTTTGTAAAGAGATCCGAATTTATATTTGTAGAAAATTCAAAGATTTTAAAGAAAGGTTTTGGATTTTTTTTTTTGTTCAATGAGAGTTTTTGAAAGTTCCAAGACAAGGGAGCAAAGTTTATAATCTCCAAAGAGTTCTGACTGTACACGTGAAATTAAAGGCAGTGAAAAGAAACAGACATTCAAGCAAAACAAACTTGCATTAGCCAGGAAGACGAGGATTACTCTGATTTGGTGGCTCATAACTCTGATTCATGCAATGCAGGAGGAAGAGCGTTCTTTTATAAAGCCCCAACTTTGGAACAAGTTCCCTGTTAATATCCGGGAATCAGACCCACTCTCAGTCTTTAAATCTAGATGAAAAACTTCTCTCTTTACACCAGCTTTCAGAGAGCTCTCCAGTTCTGTGTTCTGTCCTGCTCTGATTACATTTCACCACTGTTCTGCCTGCTCTGATTCCAGGCTTTTTATTACCATTATTGTGGTTGTCTGTAACTATTTCTGCTACAGGTCTCTCACTAAACGTAAAGCTTGTTCTAATCTTCATCTTTTTCTCTCTCTCCTCATGTCCTGAGCTGCCTGCCTGGAGTTGCCCTTTTTTGGTTCAGTTCCTACGTCTTGGTATCAGGCCTGTTCCTCTACTCAGCTTCAACACAACAGGAGGTGTCCATGTTCCGGAATCAGGCCTGTCTCTCTACTCAGCATGGACTTTAACATGAACACTGAGCAAATGTCCAGCACCTTCTCATACTTCATAACCTGCTCCTACATTAGCTATAGCTCTTCATTATCTCTGTCCAGCACCTACTCCTACTTCATAACCTGTTCCTACATTAGCTATAGCTCTTCATTATCTCTGTCCAGCACCTACTCACACTCCTACTTCATAACCTGTTCCTACATTAGCTATAGCTCTTCATTAACTCTCTGTCCAGCACCTACTCACACTCCTACTTCATAACCTGTTCCTACATTAGCTATAGCTCTTCATTAACTCTCTGTCCAGCACCTACTCACACTCCTACTTCATAACCTGTTCCTACATTAGCTATAGCTCTTCATTAACTCTCTGTCCAGCACCTTCTCACACTCCTACTTTATAACTGTATATTATTTGTTTTCTTATTATTATACAGTGCTTGAAAGTCGGAGCAGAGTTCTGTTATTCACTACTCTGCTTTGACTGCCTGCGGTTTTGCTTTTATGCCTTCAAACTCTATAGCGAGTGTGGACTTGAGTTCTGACCCGAGAAGCTTGGAGATGTTCGTTTTCAATGCACAGAGGATCTCTCCATGTCTGTTAGCTTAGATGTTGATCTACTGCTGTGATCATTGACCACTTTCAGGTAATTAAGCCTATTATACTCTTGTACAACTTTTGTGGCCGTGTTTTCTTTTTATTAGCTTTGTCTTCTTAATCTGAGCCAGTTGTGATCCTTGAGGTCTCTGCTCCCTGTGTTACTGTACAGTACTCTGTCTCGCTGAGCGTCGTTTGTGTTTCTGTCTCTGTGTTTTAATCAGTGGAGTCCACGGAGGAACAAGCTCTCCAGGAGGTCGTCAAGCTATTATGGCAGATCCAGCTTCTGTGCTGTCCAAACTCCACAGACGGAAGATGAGGCTGAAGGCTGGCCGTGACTTTCAACCCCTCCAACTTAATTCCAGCTCTACCGGCGCAGCGGACACAGAGGGTTGTTATCTACACTCCTGCACCTGAGAGGCCCTGGAAGCGTCACCGTGGCAGGGAAAAGCAGAGGGCTCTTCCACCGCCACAGCCTTTTTTCGCATCTGCTAACTTGTTCGTGGACCTCAGCTCTTCACCTGCTCCAGCACCGAGGCCGACTCCTCAGGGTGGTGTACTCACTGTTGGAGATTCTTCTGTAAAACACTGAAAATTATTGACCCTAAAGAGTAATGCCACGGTCTCCTGTTTTCCAGGTGCCCGTGTCTCTACTATTCTCTACCTGATGCAGCGTGGCCCTGAAGAAGCACTGCCGTACGCTTCTGGACAGTGTTCGGGGAAAAAAGGCAGACACCAGGATCATCGTCTTCTACCCCCTGACCACTTACAGATGAGTGAGCGAGCCGTTTCCTCGGCTCTTAGCGATCCACTGCTGGCTGCTGGACAGGTCCGTCTGCGCTGACTTCGTAGAGAACTGGGAGAGCTTTCGGCTGTGTCCGGTCCTCTAACACAGAGATGAGCTTCACCTGAGCTGCCTGGGGTCCATCGTTCTCTCTGGGAACATAAAGAAGGTGTCAGGCCAGGACTGACTGACCCTTCCCAGTCACACTGTCAGGTTGGTGAACTGCATAGTTGTCAGCTAAGTGATTTACTTGATTCCACCCATTTATTCTGTCACTTTTCTGCTTGTATTAAAAAGTAATAGATCAGTGTCACTCCTCAGTGTCAAATCCTGCAGTATTGAGACTGTCGTGGTTTGTAATTGTAACGTCGGAAAATCTGCTTTAAAAATCTTTTTAGAATTTAGATAAAATCTTCCTTCTTTCAGAGTACAAGCAGTTCTGCATTGAATTTGGGCTGTTAAATATATGATCTCTAGCCTCTAAAGCAGTCGTTGTCAATGAAGTTGTGACTGCTAACCTGCTTAGTTCACTAGATCTCTGTGAAACTAAATCAGGGGTGTAGGTCTGTTTATTACATTGGTGGGGGTCATAACATCGGTTCACACAGAGACCCCTGGAAGCTGAGTCTAGTCAATTTTAGGTAGGAGGGCTTTTCTCTTTCCCTTTAAGATTTCAGTGTAACTGACTGTACGGTAAGGTTTTTTTGGTCAGACGCAGTTCTAAAGTCTTCCACCAGCGTTACGTTTACTGCGGGATTAAAGTGTTTCTCTACATTCCTGAGACTGACTGATCGAGTTGATTCTTTAAGTGTGGAGAAGCAAATCCCACTACCACAGTTTTTCCCAATATTCCTCTGGGTCCAGAGTTTTCAGAGACAGGATCAGAAACCGACAGAGGCGGCCGCCGTCATCCCAATGAGTGATTCTGAGTCAATTCAGGCGCTCTACTGACTCCGAGACTCTGTACCCGAGGTGACTAAGTAAATTAATTAGACCGCTTGCCTTATGAATATAGAATAAACAGGAGGAGACGAGACGCCGTATTCTTAGACCTTCAGGTTACTTTAACCTGGATCCCTTTGATATTTTCAAATTTGTTTTAGACCATTGACTTTTTGCAGTGATCCGGACTCAAGGGACGAAGATGTCCAAAGCATTGCCTTAAGATCATTTCGGTCTCTGAACTGGGAATATCTCGGGATCCAGATTTGTTTTAAATTGGAAGATTCTAAGATATTGTCTATTGGAATATTTTGATTCTCAGGGTTGTTTGAAGCAGAGAATTTTTTTAGGGATCCAAATGTATTAAAATTCAAAGTTTCTCAGAAAAGATTTTAGGATATTTAATTCTTTGTACTGTTCAACCGAGAGAATTTTGTAAAGAGATCCGAATTTATATTTGTAGAAAATTCAAAGATTTTAAAGAAAGGTTTTGGATTTTTTTTTTTGTTCAATGAGAGTTTTTGAAAGTTCCAAGACAAGGGAGCAAAGTTTATAATCTCCAAAGAGTTCTGACTGTACACGTGAAATTAAAGGCAGTGAAAAGAAACAGACATTCAAGCAAAACAAACTTGCATTAGCCAGGAAGACGAGGATTACTCTGATTTGGTGGCTCATAACTCTGATTCATGCAATGCAGGAGGAAGAGCGTTCTTTTATAAAGCCCCAACTTTGGAACAAGTTCCCTGTTAATATCCGGGAATCAGACCCACTCTCAGTCTTTAAGTCTAGATGAAAAACTTCTCTCTTTACACCAGCTTTCAGAGAACTCTCCAGTTCTGTGTTCTGTCCTGCTCTGATTACATTTCACCACTGTTCTGCCTGCTCTGATTCCAGGCTTTTTATTACCATTATTGTGGTTGTCTGTAACTATTTCTGCTACAGGTCTCTCACTAAACGTAAAGCTTGTTCTAATCTTCATCTTTTTCTCTCTCTCCTCATGTCCTGAGCTGCCTGCCTGGAGTTGCCCTTTTTTGGTTCAGTTCCTACGTCTTGGTATCAGGCCTGTTCCTCTACTCAGCTTCAACACAACAGGAGGTGTCCATGTTCCGGAATCAGGCCTGTCTCTCTACTCAGCATGGACTTTAACATGAACACTGAGCAAATGTCCAGCACCTTCTCATACTTCATAACCTGCTCCTACATTAGCTATAGCTCTTCATTATCTCTGTCCAGCACCTACTCACACTCCTACTTCATAACCTGTTCCTACATTAGCTATAGCTCTTCATTAACTCTCTGTCCAGCACCTACTCCTACTTCATAACCTGCTCCTACATTAGCTATAGCTTTTCATTAACTCTTTGTCCAGCTTCCCATTTCACCCTAAAGATGTCACTCCAATCGGAATCAAACAAATTGGCTAGGAAAAGCTAGCATCGTGGTTTACTGATCACACAACCACACATGTAGTATGAACCTGGTTATTCGTAGCTGTGAGCGTCAATAGTGACACAGAATTAGTTTCTTTAACTCCAGTGTTATCAATATGATTGAGCGATCATCCCTACTTTATAGTCTTTAATATCAGCTTTGTCTTCTGTATCTGAGAGTTGTGATGCTTGTGCTCTCTGCTCCCTGTGTTTCTGTACAGTACTGTCTCACTGACCGTCGTTTGCGTTTCTGTCTCTGTGTTTACTCTGGTGCCCGTGGAGGAACAAGGTCTCCAGACTCAGCAGGGAGGTCGTCCAGCTGTTGTTGTAGAGGCAGTCCAAACTCCACCATTGGAAGGTGGGCAGGGTTTTTATCTCCACTCCCACACTGGAAAGGGACCCTGGAGTGTCAGTGTGGCCAGAAAAAAAGCCAAGGGCTTCTCCACAATCACAGTTGGTTTAAATCTCTGCTTACCGGTTGGAGGTCCTCAGCTCTTCCCCCTCTCCTTCACCTGCTCCGTCACAGAGGACAACTCCTCAGGGTGGTGTTCTCATTGTTGGAGATTCTACTTTAAAACACAACACAGTAAGAGTAACCCCACAATCTCCATTTTTTCAGATGCTTGTGTCCTGTATGTTTTCAGGCGCCTTTGGCACTAACGTTCTCCACTATTCTGTTAAACTCTGATGAGTTTACCCAGCTCCTTACGCTCCACTGCTGGCTGCGGGACAGGTGCATCAGCGCTAAATTCGTAGAGAAAGGGGAGAGCTTTCGGGAGCATCTGGGGTCCATCGTTCTCCCCAGGAACACCAAAAAGGTGCTACGTCAGGACTGTCTGGCCCTTCCCAGTCAGGTTAGTGAAATGGATAGTGGGCAGGTAAGTGATTTACATGATTTACTCTATTTTATAACCATTTATTTTGTCATTTCTCTGTATTAAAAAGTTAAATGGTTTGTAATTTTGACATCAGAAAATTAATATTTTAACAATTTTAATCTGAATTATAATGTGTTTAAACATTTAGATGAGGAGAGTTCTCTACAATATTTTACCACCGTTCAGTAAATATATTGATGGACAGATGGATCCTCCACCTACTGCTGCTTTAATACTTGTAAGGGTTTCATATGAAAGGAGTTCAGTAACAGATATGGTGCCAATTACAATTTTTATCTGTGGGTTGACGTTCAGAACCGTATCTAATAATGACGAGGAAGTTTGTGGACACAAAACTACGTAGCTGCAAATACCTAAAAAAAAATAAGCTTGAGGATTAAATTCAGTTCTAAGTTCAAAAGATGAAAAGACCTCATTAATGGTAGAGGGAGTGAAGGTTGTTCATCAGGCTGTATATAGATCATTCATTTAGTGAAAAGACTCTTCCAATCAGCAGCCTCGGGTTCGATACCCGAGCTCTGCAAACCACTCTTGAGCACCTTCTTTTGTGTGGGCCGCAGCAATGGCTGCTCACCGCTCTAGGAATGTGTGCTTACTGTCCACTTGGGGGGGGGGGGGGTTCAATATTGTGGGGGAATCTTTTCAGGTGTTTCAATATTCTATGTATTTGCTGTTTTCAGAAACAGACAGATGGTGGCTTTTGTTAGTTTGAAACAATGAGGTCTATCATCTTCACACCAGCCTCATCACAGGTTGTTTACTGCAAGATTAAAGTGTTTCTCTACATTCCTAAGACTGACTGATCGAGTTGATTCTTTAAGCACAAAGAAGCAAATCCCACTACCACAGTTTTGGAGGTTCCACAGAGATCCCAATATTCCTCTGGGTTCAGAGTTTTCAGAGACAGGATCAGAAACCGACAGAGGCGGCCGCCGTCATCCCAATGAGTGATTCTGAGTCAATTCAGGCGCTCTACTGACTCCGAGACTCTGTACCCGAGGTGACTATAAGTAAACTAATTAGACCGCTTGACTTATGAATTTAGAATAAACGGGAGGAGACGGGACGCTGTATAAAAGGGATCCCGGTTAAAGTAACTTGGAACACTTAAAGTCTCTGCCCTAAAACTAATTTGAAAATTTAAGGAATCTGGATTTTGTCTTGGAATATTTTGATTCTCAGGGTTGATTTTAAAATGTTTAAAATCAAAGATTTTTAGGACAAGGTTTTGGAAATGATTTATCTCTCAGGGCTGTTCAAATTAGATTATTTTTTAAAATAGTTTTGTGATGATGGCTTAATTTACAAAATATCCAGAAGTTTTCTTTTTGCAGACAACAGGATGCAATCACAGTGGCTGTTTTTTGAGAGAAGTCATTCCATGGTGCGAGCAGCTTTTTCAGTGCTGACAGACTCCAAACACTCCATACAGAGCGACGATTGGATCATGGTGAAGGACTTCAAGAGGAAATTGTATCACCTCAATAGTTGGGGCCTTGGCAGGTTCTTTACATCACACAAACTGCTGTTCTAGTAGCAGAAAGGGATTCTTGGGTTCCTTGTTCACACTGCAGGAAAGTTCACATGCCCGATCCGAGTGCAGATGGTGTACAGTACTCTCTCACTGACGTCGTTTGTGTTTCTGTTTGTGTTTACTCTCTAGAAACACTGCGACCGCAAAGGAACGAGCTCTCCAGGCACTCTGCAAGGAGGTCATCAAGCTTGACCGACTGCTGCTGTTGTAGAGGAACTCCTCCAACCCGGCTGTCTGTGTCCATTACGCCGGCAGTGCTGGAATTAAGAGGGTCGTCGTCTCCACTTTACCTCTGCTAACTGGTTCGAGGTTATCAGTTCTTCAAGCTTTACCTTCACCTGCTCCAGCACAGAGTACAGCTCCTCAGGGTGGTGTTGTCACTGTTGGAGATTCTTCAGTAAAACACTGAAAAGTATCGGAGGCCAAAGAGTAACACCACAGTCTCCTGTTTTCCAGCTGCCTGTGTCCTGGATGTCGCCAGTCAGCTTCTGCACTTGTCTCTTTCCAATGCCACTCTGAAAAAGACAGATGGCAGAATAATCTACCCAGCTCTTCTCGCTCCACTGCTGGCTGCAGGACCAGTCCCTCAGCGCTGAATTTGCAGAGAACTGCGAGAGCTTTTGCTCTTCCCAGTTACACCTGTCAGGTTAATAAACTGGATAGTGGGCAGGTAATTGATTTACATGACTCTTGTTTCAGGGATAGACGATACGTATCTGGCCAATGTCTTTCTCAAACCACAATAGTATTTTTTACTAAGATAAAAATGAATACAGATTATGGTCGTGCAGCTCGAACACAAATTTACTGCACATTATGAGTTCAGTTCTCAATTTAGGAGTAAATAAACAGACAGGGTTCAGAGGACGAGCCGAGTTTTGTGGGGAGCAGCGAAGGGTTTCTTGAGGAATAATTCTATTGGGTTTGCTTCTTGGTAACAGAAATGGCCTAGGCCGCAAGTATCTGCCCTTTAAACTTGAAGCGCTTGAAAGGTCCAATCAACAGTCTCTCTTTCTGGTGATATGGCAACACACACAGTCTCCACTTATATTCCAGTGGTGGACCACTTTAGGTATTTGGGGGTAGCCTTGCATCCCTCATTGAGTGACTGTCCTTAAAAATTTCAGTGGTATACTAAAACAAATTAAAATGAATACACTCAATGAGACACGCGACAGGATTGTAGTGGTAAAATATATATTCTGCCTAGACTGAATTTCTGTAGTTATAGGATTTATATGACCTTTGCCCCTGCCTATAAAAATATTGGGATACACTCTAAGGTACTATCCATGTACATTTGGAATGGTAAATTACCTCAAAAGAAATGATCTACTTTATAGAGGTGTAATTCAGATGGTGGTCTTGGATTTCTAGATTTTGAAATGTATGCTCAGGCATTTACCTTAAAACCTTGATCAACATGCCTGAATCAAAGTGCTCATAATTCATGCAGCTCAATAGAGGCTCTGGTAGCCCCATATAAATTACAAGGTCTTATATTTTGGGATGTTCTCACTAGATTTTGGACCCATAATTTCACACCTTATATTAATTTGGCATTAACAGTTGTTGGGCAAATAATCTCTAATATGCATGAGTTCTCTACACTCTTTCATAATCATACTTTACTGATGGCCCTTCCCCCAGTAGAAGAGCAAAGAAGTTCGATCTCCAGGCGATATCTGCAGTAAAAAAATGGGTTAAGATCTTTCCAGGCTCTTAAAGAGCAATGTAATGCGTCCAGCACCTCTTTCTTTCTCCTCCCTTACCTTCTTGGTGAAGGAATAAAAGACTCTTAATCTGTGCTCTAACCGCTGCAAAAAATAAATACTTTATATATTCATTTTTTGTATGTTTTTTATGGGGGGGGGGGTATTTTAAAGAATGAGAAATATAATTACAGAGTTCTCTCACAACAAATCTTATACAAATCACTGTTATAAATAAAACTTTCCTCAATAAGAGTGGGAAGATTTAGTTGTTAGTTTTTTAATAGAAAGAGTAAAGAGAGTGAGGAAGTCACTTAAGTTTAAATGAAGTCTTGTTGCTGGGTTTTATATAGTCCAGCCATTAAAACCAAATTTGTCCTTTTGAATTCTTAATGAATAAGCTAGCTTCTCCATAACAACAATGTCAATCCACTCATGAATTTGAAGAAGTTCAGTAGACAAGCATTTTCTGGTGATTACTATATAATTTTTTTTTATTATTATAATTTTTTTAAATATATATATATATATATATATATATATATATATATATATATATATTTTTTTTTTTTTTTTTTTTTTTTTTTTTTTTACTTGTTGCTGACAATTGTTTGTTGATATGCTGTCCTGCTCTGGGTTCTAATATTGGGTCATTCTCAGCTCACTGTATAGCTGTGCCTATGACTATTTACCTGCATGCACTTTCACCTGCCCTCACATTTTTACCATTTTTGACTTGATGTCACATTTGCAGCAGCTCTTAAAATATCCGGTGTTGACCAGGGGAGGACTGGTTCCCCTTTTCAGTCTTGGTTCCTCTCAGGGTTTCTTCCTTTTCCACTTGTGTACATATGAGATTTTACTTAATTATTAATTTATGATGAATTACCACAAATGTCTAAAAACCCTGCTTTCGTTTTGTCATTGTGTAGAGTTGTGTAGAACTCAATAATCAGTGTATTCTGTATTGTTCTCTTACTTCAAATGACCTGAGTGGCTGCTGCTGTTGTTGTGGTGGTTGTTGTATTTTAAGATGTATGTGATCAGAAGGTAGGACCATATGAAGAGTCAGTGGCAACGGCTGGTAAACAGTCATCCTGACTCCATCCTACATTGACAACACAGCCTAAGGTGTGAGCCTAGCGCCGCCTTGGCTGCCTGTGATGACGGTGACACTCCACACTTTGAAACTTTTAGCTCTGAAGGGCAAAGACTGAGACAGAACAAGTCTTGACACAGCACCGTTTGAACAACGGCATTGGACTGATTGTGTTACTTGTTTCCCACCACCTACAAGATCTGATCCAGGATGCTTTTTCAGTTGGAACAGAAATGGACTTTAAGGTTGGGGATGTACCCAGACCAGAAATGAACTCTGGACTATTTAGAACACTTTCTGAGTGATATGGCCCAGAACATTGTGTTTTTCTTTGGCATCCTTTCAGGAACCCAGGACTATCCTCACACACCAGGACAATGCACCACCTAATGTTTTGTTTGTCAATAATACCAATGTCAATGTCACATGTGGGTGTCCTATGTAGCTTTTACAGCCATAGTGCTTCAGGACTGAAATTAGGGTTGAGCACAGCAGTTTTTATGGGATAGTTGGATTCCATGTTTGGTAGATGGAAAAGGTTTATGGTCACTTTCTCTAGTCTAATCATATGAATTTCTATGCTTGTGCTCAGTGGCTGCTGTATTACTCTGTGCATTCAAGGTTTTATTATGTTAAGTCTGTTTCTTTGCAAGTGTATTTTGACCACAATTCTTTCTCTACTGTAATGACCTTGAATTCTGCCCATCATTTGTACAGTCCTGTGCCAAAGGAGGCCTGTGTTTAGCGAAGGACATTTTATAGTATCCAATCCTGAGAGAAAACAAGGACTGACGACACCTTTATACTCAAAGATGTTTTAAATTGTCCTGAAACCTTTTACTGTTTTCTGCTCACCGTGAAATGACTTCCAGCCTACCAATTGGATCTTGTCCCACTGTTACCACTTTTCCCACCTACCCCCCCAAACAAATCCTCCTAACTTATTGTGTGTTCCCTCCTTTCTTTTCTTTCGCTCTATAGATCTCTCTCGCTCTCACGCTTTTTCTCTCTCATCCTCACCTCATTGCATGACCATGCATTACCTGCCTGGACTTTAACATTTCACTCACACAAATTTCCATATTCTTTTAATTCAATTATTGTGCTATATGTTGTCAACCAGAGGAGGATGGGTCCCCTGTCTCAAGTTTTCTTCCTCTCGAGTTGAGAGTACTGTTGCCACTAGCTTGCCCAAAAGAGGCTCGTACCCAGATCTCTGTAAAGCTGCTTTGTGACATTTGTTGTAAAAAGTGCTTTATAAATAAACTTAAACTGAATTGATTTTTAATGCTTTGTTTCCTTTTAACAATTGTTCATATTTTTTGCCTATTACTCAATATAATGTTTTTCCTGTTTTTTTTTTATTATTGCTTATTGACTTTGCCAAGTTATGATGCCAACTGCAAGTACTTTCCTGCTTTAGGGAAGCTAGTCCTGTTAATGAATTTCATAGAATATACATAAATATTTGAAAGCAATGTGTGAAGTCTTTTATTTTTTTATATATATATATATATATATATATATATATATATATATATATATATATATATATATATATATAAAAACATAGTGGGGGGGAAAAAGTATTTAGTAAATTGTGCAAGTTCTCCCACTTAAGATGATGAGAGAGGCCTGTAATTGACATCATAGGTAGACCTCAACTATGAGAGACAAAATGAGAAAAAAAATTCAGAAAATTACATTGTCTGATTTTAAAATTTTATTTGCAAATAATGGTGGAAAATAAGTATTTAGTCAATAACAAAAATTCATCTCAGTACTTTGTTATATATCCTTTGTTGGCAATGACGGTGGTCAAACGTTTTCTGCAAGTCTTCACAAGGTTGGCACACACCGTTGCTGGTATGTTGGCCTATTCCTCCATGCAGATCTCCTCTAGAGCAGTGATGATTTGGGGCTGTTGGCGGGCAACACAGACTTTCAACTCCCTCCAAAGGTTTTCTATGGGGTTGAGATCTGGAGACTGGCTAGACCACTCCAGGACTTTGAAATGCTTCTTATGAAGCCACTCCTTTGTTGCCCTGGCAGTGTGCTTGGGATCCTTGTCATTCTGAAAGACCCAGCCACATTTCATCTTCAATGCCCTTGCTGATGGAAGGAGGTTTGCACTCAAAATCTCACAATACATGGCCACATTATTATTCATTATTCATAAGACATTCTCCCAATACTCTGTCCAACATCCAAATGCTCTTTAGGTGTAGTGTGTTACTGACTGTAGCCTTTGTAACGTTGGTCCCAGCTTTCTGCAGGTCATTCACTAGGTCCCCCCGTGTGGTTCTGGGATTTTTGCTCACTGTTCTTGTGATCATTTTGACCCCACAGGCTGAGATCTTGCTTGGAGCCCCTGATCGAGGGAGATTAGCAGTGGTCTTGTAGGTCTCCCATTTTCTGATTATTGCTCCCACAGTAGATTTCTTCACACCAAGCTGCTTGCCTATTGCAGATTCAGTCTTTCCAGCCTGGTGCAGGTCTACAATTTTGTTTCTGGTGTCCTTCGACAGCTCTTTGGTCTTCACCCTAGTGGAGTTTGGAGTGTGACTGTTTGAGGTTGTGGGCAGGTGTCTTTTATACTGTTAACTAGTTCAAACAGGTGTCATTAATACAGGTAATGAGTGGAGGACAGAGAAGCCTCTTAAATAAGTTTTTACAGGTCTGTGAGAGCCAGAAATCTTGATAGTTTGTAGGTGACCAAATTCTTATTTTCCACCATTATTTGCAAATAAATTCTTTAAAAAAAATCAGACAATGTGATTTTCAGAATTTTCTTTTCTCATTTTGTCTCTCATAGTTGAGGTCTACCTATGATGTCAATTACAGGCAGTTACAGGCGTGCAAGTGGGGGAACTTGCACAATTGGTGACTGACTAAATACTCTTCCCCCCCCGTGTGTGTGTGTGTGTGTATATATATAGATATATATATATATAGATATATATATATAGATATATAGATATAGATATATATATATAGATATATAGATATAGATATATATATATAGATATATAGATATAAAAAATAAAAGCAGCTGAGACCTTCAGGGTTGTTGTACACCTCTGTGACCAGCAGGTGGAGTCAGTATGCTGAGTTTCAGACGTAGTGGGGAAATCACCTGGTTTAGGACCAAACTGTGTTCAAACGCTGTGAGTTTGGGTTAAATTAGCGTGGATTGTTGTGATCTGAGGATGATAAACTGCTGGAGGAAACTTTAAGCTGTGTTTAAAAGCCCCCTGTTTGTGTTTTTTCAGCTCACAGCTAGTTACAGTTAGCTTGTCCTGTAGTCACTTAGCTAGCGGCCTCTCCTGGGGTCCTGAAGCTCCAGCGCTCAGCCCTGTTGATGTCCTCTGCTGCCTGTCAGTGCAGGTTAGCCCTCGGAGCTAATGAATGTTCGGGGTATTTAGCAACTCATTTCTGTGGAAACATTGGATTTTTGTATCTTTCATACACCTCTTTGTATATTCATAATAATAATAATAATAATAATAATAATGATGATAATAGAACACATTCTAGATGATTCCTGATATTGTATTATTTTATTAAAGGTGGTGAGAGTGGAGAAGGAGGTGAAGGAGGAGAGGGAAAAGGTGCTGAGATATTTAAACTGCTCTGGTCCATCAGTATGACCAGCCGGACCAAACTGGTCAACCACCTTGGTCACACTGACCAAGACCCGCTAAACCATCCCTCCCACAGAAAACCATGTGATGCCGTGCTGGTCAGGAGCTAAGTAAACTGCTGGACCAGCTGGTTTACCAGCATTACCGGGACGTTTCCCCTGGACCATCAAGGTCCAGCTTAGGTCATCTGAAGGCAGTTGTTACCAGTTGATGTGGATTTTTTTAGTCAGTGAAGAAACAGAAACAATAGGTTTAAAGTCCATTTGATGGACAAAAGTATGTGGACACCCTTTCTGATGATTGAGATACGGTGTTTAAGCCACACAAGCTTCAATTGTACTACTGATAGGTTGCTTAAATGTTCAGACGAAGGTGAGCTACATTTTTATAATATTGTTATTGTATTTTTATCTGAGCAGAAACCTCTTCAGCGAGGTGCTCCTGCACTCAGGCCAACTCCAGAGAGCACACCCAACATTGCCTCCAGCAGCTCTCGCAGCTTCTCCTCGACCTTCTCAATCTCCATGGGGGCGTGGACATCATCCTTCATCCTGGAATCGGCATCAGCATGACCAGCTTCACCAGGCCAGTCAACCAGTATGACCAGCTCTTGACCAGCTTGACCGGTTTTGTCCAGTCTCTGGATTTTCGTCTCCACTGTCTCTGGATGCTCCGAAGTAGGATCTCATTCAGGTGACGTGTTTTGGACGTGTTGACCTTCCTGTTATACCGTAGTTGTGTTCATGCACTGAATGCTGGGATATGTTGTTCTCTCCCATTCTGGGATATGTTGTGGGTTTGAGACCCGGGATTCACAAGCTGTCACTGTTGGGCTCTCGAGCAAGGCCCTTAACCCTCCTGACTGCCCCCCACTCCAGGTTAGGTAACTGAATTGCCCTTGGCTAACTAGTAGGTAGTGTGTGTATGTGTGTGTGTGTGTGTGTGTGTGTGTGTGTGTGTGTGTGTGTGTGTGTGTGTGTGTGTGTGTTGGTTTGAAGTGTAGTCCTGACCTGTAGCAGTGGTATTATCAGTTTTATTGGGATTATTATTTTGATTATTAGTGTGTAACTCTGACCAGGGGTCCGGCAGCAGCGCTCTTGCTCCTTGTTCTCCTCTTTTGTTCCTCTGTTGGTTTTGTTTGATGTGGCCTGTCTGAAGCTCGGCTACGTGGTTTACTTTAGTTTTGCTCTCGCCCTTTCTGAAGCGCTGCTTCCTGCTCTGTTTTCCCTTCCTGCCCTGTCCTGCTTTTACACCCAAGCTCGGCTTGTGGTCGTCGGTTCTCCTCATCCCCTTGTCCCTTCCGAGCACTGCTCAGTCGCCTTGGCTTTTCCCACCCAGCGTCGTGTTTGCCTCCCAGATCCCTGGATTGTTATTTTGGCTCAGTCCTGCCTTATGTGTCATTATTATTATTATTATTATTATTAATAATAATAATAATAATATATTTATTAGTGTATTATGATCTATTTCTTCAAAGTGATCTAATGTGAGTTTAATCCTCAGACTCATTATAAAGATGAAGAGAGACGATCAATATCTAGGTTTTACTTTCAGTAGAAAACAAACATCCAGAAAACATCAGTAATGCAGAGCAGCGCTTTATTAATGCTCAAAAGACACACACACACACACACACACACACACACACACACACACACATAATCACACACACTTCCTTCACATCACTCCAGCTCTTTTTTTCTCTCTTTTTCTCACTCCCTCGTCCTCAAGCCTCCAATCACTCTTTCTCTCACTGTTTCAGGGTCAATCCTCCAAATCCCTAATTCTCTAACTGTCTCAGGCTCAATCCTTCAAATCCCTCAGTTTCTAACTGCCTTAGGCTCAATCCTCCAATCACTTATTCTCTAACTGCTCAATTCTCAATCCTCTTAATCCCTCATTCTCTAACTGTTTCAGTCTCAATACTCCAAACACTCTTTTTCTCATTCGTTCATGCTCAAACCTCCAATCACACTCAATCCTCCAACCACTCTTTCTCTCACTACCTCTGGCTCAATGCTCCAAATCCCTCAGTTTCTAACTGCCTTAGGCTCAATCATCCAATCACTCTTTCTCTCACTGCTCAATTCTCCAATCACTGTTTCTCTCACTGTTTCAGGGTCAATCCTCCAATCACTTATTCTCTCACTGCTCAATTCTGAATCCTCCAAATCCCTCATTCTTTAAATGTCTCAGTCTCAATACTCCAAACACTCTTATTCTCATTCATCCATGCTCAATCCTCCAATCACTGTTTCTCTCACTGTTTCAGGGTCAACCTTCAATCACGGTTTCTCTCTCTGCTCCATGCTCAATCCTCCAAATCAATCTTTCCCTCACTAAAACCCTAAATCCCCCGGTGAGCAAGCCAAAGGCGACAGTGGCAAGGAAAAACTCCCTCACCGCTGGAGGAAGAAACCTTGGGAGGAACCAAGACTCACACGGGGGGACCCATCCTCCTCTGATCAGAACTATTGATAAATGAATGATAAATTCACGGTTCGGTTTAGTTCAGTTCGGTTCGGTTCCAATCACTCCCTCACTGCTGCAAATTCATCATGGATCTCGCCTAGGTTCACTCTAGACTCACTCCTCCAAGCTCACTTCGCAGAGTTCCCTCGGAAGAGCTTCCTCATCCTCCCTCGAAGTGATCGTGAGACTCTGAGGATCGGTGCTGCAACATATTTCTTAGCTGCCCTTTTAACTGCAGCACAAAGCGGACTACAGTTAAAGCAGCCGGACTCCTCCCCGACAACCTCTACACCAGCTCTACTGCCACTACCGACTTCCTGGACTGGGTCGACTGGGTCTGGATAAAAACTGCTGCCCTCGTCAACGACGGTCACGACGAATCTGCCGATAACTCTGGGGGCCCTGCAGAAGCAATGGGGAGATGCAGGCATTGTTAGTGAGCTGATTCTGTACGGTAGCTACGTCTAAACAAGCTCTTCACCTTTAGTGATCTTTATCATGGCATAATATGGACACTTCACCAAGTGTGTGTGTGTGTGTGTGTGTCCTTAGTGGCAGTGTTGCCAGACTGACTGTGTAAGAAATAATCAGACAAACTTACTGTCGGTTTTCCTCCGAACGCTGGATGGCGTTCTGCTCATAAGCGTTCATTATGGAGAAGAGAAGACCGCTGGATGAGGACAGGCTGCTCCAATCCAGGTCCTCGTCCCCGCTGTCTACCTGCCTGTCCTCACTGCATTCTCCACTGTGTTTCCCTGGAATTCCACACACTTTCACCTCTGGAGAGCTTTCAGACTCGGGGAAAGATGAGTTTGCAGAATCTCTCCTTTCCCTGTTAATGAAAATACAGGTGATTGTAGTAAACAAACAGTGGACCGATCTGGAGGAGGGGGTCACAAAGCAGGATTCCCAGCTCAGCCAGAGAGCTCAAGCCTAGAGTCCAGCCTGTTCCATTGACCTGAGCCTGTTGCCATTGTCCCATTAAGAAATGCTGCTTTGTGAAACACCGCCCTGCAGTTCTTCAGAAAAGCCGTTTATTTACTATAGCTAATCAATCAATAAAGGATCAATAAAAACAGTAATAAATAATACATCCATTAACAAAAGGACTCGACACTGGAGTTCCAGCACAGCGCTCTACTTACTGTTCTTGCCTGGCCTGCAGCCAAGGGTGGTTCGCCACGTTTCTCACCGAAGGCCGGGTGAAGGGATTGAAGCGCAGCATATAAGAAATGAAGGCCCGACAGGGCTCCTCCACTGCAACCCCACACGAATACTCCACAGCTTTGCGCTGGAGCTGTGTGAGGGTACCTTGCTAGGTTGAGGTTGCTAGGGTGTCACAGGTAGTTGCTATGATGTCTCAGGTTGTTGCTATGGAGCTGACATCTTTTTATGGTGTTGCTAGGTGGTTTCTATGGTGTCACAGGTGTTTGCTATGGTTTTGCGAGGTGGTTGCTATGGTGTCACAAGTAGTTGCTATAGTGTCACAGGTGGTTGCTATAGCATTGCCAGGTGGTTGCTATGGTGTCACAGGTGGTTGCTATGTGGTTGCTTAGGTATCTCAAGTGGTTGCTTGAAGTTACACCTTAACATTCAATGTTAGTGTAAACACAGTACTACCTTAAAAGACGTTCCACCTTAAAATTCAGTGTCAGGGTAAACTTAGTACTACCTTAAAAGACGTTCCACCTTAAAATTCAGTGTCAGGGTAAACTCAGTACTACCTTAAAAGAACTTCCACCTTAAAATTCAGTGTCAGTGTAAACTCAGTACTACCTTAAAAGAAGTTCCACCTTAAAATTCAGTGTCAGGGTTAACTCAATACTACCTTAAAAGAAGTTCCACCTTAAAATTCAGTGTCAGGGTAAACTCACTACTACCTTAATAGAACTTCCACCTTAAAATTCAGTGTCAGGGTAAACTCAGTACTACCTTAATTCAGTGTCAGTGTAAACACAGTACTATCTTAAAAGAAGTTCCACCTTAAAATTCAGTCTCAGGGTAAACTCAGTACTAGCTTAATTCAGTGTCAGTGTAAACACAGTACTACCTTAAAAGATGTTCCACCTTAAAATCCAGTGCTACTTGAGCACAATTCCACCTTAAGCACAGTTTCGCCATAAAGAATTGACTTAAAAAAAAAGAATAATCTTACATTTATTAAAAATGATAAATCAGATCGACTCTAAAAATACACAGCAGACCACACAGCGAGATCATCTACGAAACGGTGTTTGAACCGTGTCTGTACGTTAATCAGTTCAGGCTGTATTAATTACACAAATGTGTGGAAGAAACAACAACAACAACAATAATAATAGTAACAACAATAATAACAATAATAATAATAGTAACAACAATAATAACAATAATAATAATAATAATAATAAGCAGAAAAGGAATAACATATATATACAGAGCTTTTCTAGAACTATAGGTTATTGATGACAGGGTTGTGGGTTCGATACCTGGGTTGGCCAAGCTGCTACTTTACCCTGTCTGCTCCCTGGGCGCTACAGCAATGACTCCCCACTGCTCCAGGTGTGTGTTCTCAGCATATCACTGTGTGTGTGTTTACTGCACAGATGGGTTAAAGGTGGAGGCCAAATTCTGTGTCCTGCACGAACGGTAAATCTATAGTGTGTGTGTATATATATATATAATGATAAATACCATGATTGCCATGATTTTTATATTTATTTCTTTATTTTTTGGTCAGTTTTATTTATTCATTATTTTCCGCTTCCTCAGCAGGTATTGTGTCTTAGTTTATTGATGTTTTTTTAATATATAAGTTAAAAACATAAAAATAAATAAAAAGTTTACCAAAAGAAAAGTAGAAATGCAGAAATAAATAAATGTAGATGTTGAACTTCTGTGTCAGTGAGGTTTACCTTCAACAGACCTGGCTGTATTCAATCAGATCAGTCTAAATATCACTGCAATTTGGTTCATATCTTAACCACAGGGGCCAATACTTTTCCACAGCACTGTGTGTACATACAGTTCTATACAGCCAATGAGGAACTGACCTCAGTAACCTGACTCCTCCTCTCCATTGTGATGTCATGTTGATGACATCACAGAACCTATAAATAGGCTTGTTCTCCCTCATTGGCTCAGTTAGGATTCGGCAGCCCGCGAGACAGCTGATTCCTATGTTCTCAGTGACACTGATGTCATTTGGCTGAAGCTCTTATCTAGAGCCAACTTATCTAGAACCAGCTTTCATCTGCAGGGAAACAATGGAAACCAAAAAAGCCTTGAGGAGCCTGGGCTTTCAGGTGGTTCGCAAAATCGGTGAAGGGAGTTTTGGAAAGGTGATGCTGGCCACGTCCAAGAAATACCCCGACCAGGTGGCCATTAAAACAACGGACCTCAAGTTGATGAAACCTGGTTTTGTTTCCAAATTTCTGCCCCGGGAACTCGCCGTTCTCCGAAAAGTACAGCACCCTCACATTGTTCAGGTGCATGACATCCTTGAGTTGAGTAACAGGCACGTGTTCATCGTGATGGAGGCTGCCGCAACCGATCTCTGTCACATGATCCAGGAGCTCCACCACATCCCCATTGACCAGGCCAAAAGGTGGTTCTCCCAACTCGTCAGTGCCGTGGTCTATCTGCACCAGCAGAACATTGTCCATAGAGATCTGAAGTGCAGTAATGTTCTGCTGACTGCTGATGACCGAATCAAACTGACCGACTTCAGTTTAGTTCGCATCTCAAGAGGCTTCCCTGACCTGAGTGAGACGTACTGTGGCACTCCTCACTACGCTGCTCCTGAGGTGCTTCTGCATGAGCCCTACGACCCGAAGAGGAGTGATGTGTGGAGCCTGGGTGTGATCTTGTACAACATGGTCACTGGGTCCCTGCCCTTCGACAGCAACAATCTGAAAAGGCTCCCGCATCTCCAGAAGCAACCCTTGAAGTATCCAGATGGTGTCACAGTGGATGAGCCCTGTAAGAACTTCATCTCCTACATGCTGAAGTTCCATTATTACCTTCGGCCTTCGGTGGCAGAGGTGGCACAGCACCAGTGGCTGCAGTTACCTGAAGACCGGTGAGTAAACCATTGAGCTGGAACTGGAGTCTCTAGTTCCAGGTTTATAAATATAAAGAATATTTCGTTGTACTTTTATTTGAATTGGATTTTTGTTTGTGATTATTTATTTTTAGATTGTGGGTTTATATCTCTATATAAAAAAGAAGCCATATTGTATTAGAACGTTACTAGAAGTCTCCTGTAGATGTAAATTAAAGCACATATAGGAAGAAGAGGGGGATCAGATCGGGGCAACATTTGAAGAACTGTTAAACACTGAACTGCTAGAAGTTCTTTTAGAAGAGCTGTTAGGATTAAGATTAAAACTGAATCAGGACTAAATAAACTGCTGATTCCAGCAGGAATGCACAGGAGAAAGAGGTCCTCACAACCTCCTCAACCTTCTAACTTTCTGCTTCTTTCTTCATCTGCAGGGAGAAAATAGACACTGACAAAGCCCTGAGAAGCTTGGGCTTTGAGGTGCTGGGCAACATCCAGGAAGGCAGTTTTGGGAAAATTAAGCTGGCCGCATCCAAGAAGCACCCCAAGCAGGTGGCCATTAAAATAGTGGACCGTATATTGATGGAACCTGATTTGGAGACCAAATTTCTGCCCCGGGAACTGGACATCCTGAAAACAGTGATGCACCCTCACATCGTTCAGGTGCATGACATTTTTGAGATGCCTAACCATCTGGTGTTCATCGTGATGGAGGCTGCAGCCACGGATCTCCATCAAAAGATCCAGGAGCTCCACCACATCCCCGTCGATCAGGCCAAAAAGTGGTTCTCCCAGCTTGTCAGCGCTGTGGACTATCTGCACGAGCAGGACATTGTCCATCGAGATCTCACCTGCAGTAATGTCCTGCTGACTGCTGACGGTCAAATCAAACTGACCGGCTTCAGGTTTGGACGCATTTCAAAAGGCTCCCCTGAAGAAAGTAAGACGTACTGCTGCACTTCTTACTACACTGCTCCTGAGGTGCTTTTGGCTACGCCCTACGAGCCGAAGAAGAGCGATGTGTGGAGCCTGGGCGTGATCCTGTACGTCATGCTCACTGGGTCCAGGCCGTATGACCACACGGATTTGAAAGAGCTCCCAAATCTCCAGCAGCGACCCTTGAACTATCCGGAAGGGATGGCGGTGGAGGAGTCCTGTCAGGACCTGATCTCCTACATGCTGCAGTTCCGTCCTTTCTTTCGGCCTTCGGTAACACAGGTGGCACAGCATCCTTGGCTGCAGTCGAGTCAAGAACAGTAAGTAAACCATCGCGCTGGAACCTGAGTATCAAGTTCCAGGATTATAAACATAAAGAACATTTTCATTGTATTTGAACTGTAATTAGATTTTTGCTGATTTATTATTAAGAGTTTATTTCTTGCTTGTTTGTTTACATGTAACTGAGTTGTTTATTCATTTCTATTTTATTGATTAGCTTTAAAAAACTTAGCACTTAGCAGAATGAACAAACCCTTTTCATGCTTTTGGGTTTAGTCACAGTTCCATCAGGAGTCACAGAGTGTTTCACAAAGCAGCATTTCTCAGCTTAAGCCCAGGGTTGAGGACTGGAATGTTCCTCAGCTCTTCTTCTATTGGACAGGCTGGACTCTGGGATCAAGTTCTCTGACTGAACAGAGACCCCTGCTTTGTGACTCCCCCTGAGACTGGTCAGCTGTTTACTTATTTGCTGTATTTGTCTTGTATTTTTATCAACAGTGAAATGAGTGAGACTGCAGACTCATCTGTGGCTGAGGCTAAAAGCGCTCCACAGGAGAGTGTGTTCGGGTTTCCAGAGAGACTCTGTGATGAGAGCTGTAAGGAGATCCAGCAGCATCAGCAGAACACCATTAAGCGTTTGGAGAAAATACGGAATGTTTGTTTGTTTGTTTGTTTGTTGTTTAGACACTATTTATGACTGTTGTATCTCTGCTCTCTCTATTAAAACAGTCAGTCTGGCAGCACTGTTCTGTAAATCAGTAAATAGGTAACATACAGTATTAGTTCACTAACAATAAGCTAATACTTATTCTCCACATTGCTTCTGTACCGTCTCCAGAGTTATAGGCAGGTTTGTGGTGGAAGCCGTTGACGAGGACGGGGAACCCAGTTCTCATGGAGACGCCAGCCCACTCCAGGAAGACGACAGCAGTAGAGCTGGGGCAAGTCTAACTTGCCGAAGCGTGGAGGCTGTGGAGGAGGAGCACGGCTGCTTCTGCTGCAGTCCTTTTTGTGCTGCAGTTAAAAGGGCAGCTAAAGCTTATGTTGTCACACCGATTATCAGAGCCTCCCATTCACTTCGAGGGAAGGTGAAGAAGTTCTTCATCTCTGCGGTGCACAACTCCTCCTCTTCCCAACAGGGGGCTCCACATTCTGCTGCCTCCACAGAAGCTCCTGCCTGTTCCAGTCCTGAACAGAGACGTGAGGATGGGACTTCGGACATCCTGCTCCATGGGCTGGTGGTGGAGGCAGAAGCTGTCCTCCCACAGCCCACAGTGAGGCAGGGAAGAAGAAGGCTGCGATTCCCCAAGTTTAAGGTAAGTGGACTGTTGAGTGATCGTGACGGTCCTTTTATACCATAGAATCACTTTAAATATTGATCAGAAATGTTTCAGTTGGTCAATCTTTGTCATTTTTGTCTCTCCAACAGATCCTGAAGAAGAGAGTTCATCCTCTGTAGACGACCAGCACGGCTCCCAGTAATGGTAGTGTACTGTCTGGGTTTGATTCTGAAGGGAAAGTCCCGCTCCATGGGCCGGTGGTGGAAGCAGAAGCTGTGCTCCCACCGCCCATTATGATGCAGGAAAGCAGGAGACCGAGTCTTCAGCTCCCCTTCAGATTATTCAAACTGAGTTCACCCTGTTCATGCTTAGCCCAAACAAATCATGTTGGATGACCATGTGGACCCACCTCCCACAAGGTCTGGGTTGGAGATGAGTGATTGGAGGAACAGCCTGCCTGATCTCAACCCGAGGGGTAGGGTGTTACTGGACTTTTGTGCTAGTCACAATTTGTCCACAGCAAACACCATGTTCAAACACAAGGTTGCTCATGAGTGTATTTGGTACGCTCATAGTGTACCTTGAGCCAAAGGTCAGTTAATGATATTGTGCTCATATCATGTGACCTGAGGCCATGTTTGGACTCTCGGGCAAAGAGAGGCACTTAGCTGTTAACTGATCATCATCTAGAGGTGAGTTGGACCAAGTGGTGGGGAAAACTGCCAGACAGACCTACAACGGCCCAAAGACTAGTGAGGGTCTGCTGGGATAGACCTGCATCATAGAAGCAGCTGGACATTTGGATGTGGCCTAAAGCTTTTTGTTAAGTGGTGTTGAGGTGCCTTTAAACCATTCATTATTCAGTCATACATGTTTTTGACCAGAGGAGGATGGGTCCACCTTGTGAGTCTTGGTTCCCCTCAAGGTTTCCTCCTCCAGCTCTGGGGAGTTTTTACTTGCCACTGTCGCCTTTGGCTTGCTCACTTGGGGTTACATCATCAATTTTATCTAATTTCCTGATTTTTTGTAAAGCTGCTTTGCACCATCAGATTTGCAGTGGCAGAAGTCCAGGGACTAGGAACAGTGTGGAGAGTCCATGGAGAATGACATTCGGGTGGCCATAAGGAGGTTCTGTAAAATAGTCCAACAACTCAGAAGAAGAAGGAGAATCATTGTCCAAACTATGGTCAGTTAGGGCGGTGAAGCTCTGCTCTCAGCTGAGGATATTGTTGGGCAGTGTATAGAACACCTTGAGGAACTCCTAAACTTGAGGAACATGCTTTCTGTCCAGGAGGTAAGGCTGGAATCTACCAGGGAGTCAGAATCTCACCATCTCTCTTGCCAAAGTCACTGAGGTAGCTGAAGAAAGCTCCATAGTGGCAAAGCACCAGAAGTGGAGGAGATTCACATGGAGGAGCTGAAGGCTCTGGTTGAGATGCCTCTGCAATGTTGCATGGACCTCTGGAACAGCACCTCTGGACTGGAGTACTTGGGTGGTGGTCCTATTTTCAAGAATGAGAACTGGAGAGTGTGTGCTTACTCTTGAGGCATCACACTTCTTAGCCTCTCCAGGAAACTCCATTCCAGGGTAGTGCAAAGGAGAATACACCCGATAGTTAAACCTCAGATTCAGGAGGAGCATCGCAGGTTCTGTCCTGACTGTGGAACAGTGGACCAGCTCTTCACACTCTCTCAGATAGTCGAGGGGTCATGAGTGTTCACCGTTTCAGTCTACAACCATGTTCCCCGAAGCTGTTTGTGAGAAGTGCTCGGGGAGTACGGGGTGCCGAGGTCACTGATGTGAGCCGTACAGTCCTTGTACTCTCGGTGTGAGAGCTGTGTCTGTTCTCTCAGCACCAAGTCAAGCTTGTTCAGTGTTGCCGTTGGACTCCATCAGGGCTGTGGACAGGATAGCAAGGCTTCTGTGTGTGATGGCCTCCGATGTGCACTTGTTTGCACAGTTTGCAGCTGAGTGTAAAGCGGTCAGTATGAGAATCAGCTCCACCAGGTCTGAGGCCATGGTGGCGTCCCATTCACTCTTCATTATGGAACAAGGAGCTCTGCTATCCGGGTGAGGCTCGGAGTAGAGCTGCTGCTCCATGGTGTTGAGGTGAGCCAACTGAGGTGATTTGGGCATCTGATAAAGATTTCCTCCGGTCATTATCAGTCCCCTGGTCCCCTCTGGACATGGCAGAATGGGAGGAGACCCAGAGGAAGACCCAGGACCTGCTGGTGTGATTATATCTCCCGGCTGGCCTGGGAATGCCTTGGGGAACCCCCAACAAGAGGTGGTGGAACTGGTTGGGGATGGGAGTGCCTGGACTTCTGTGCTCGCCTAATGCCACTGCAGTCCTGAGCTGAATTAAGAAGAGGAGGATGATGAAGATGAGCTTCAACTTTAAGGTATGTGAACTTTTTCCTCTTCTTGACACACATAAAGCTCTGCCATAGTGCAGCTAAATGTGCAGTTAAATTTAATAAAACATTTATTAATAGAGCAGAGAGCCTGGAGCAGAGAGCCTGGAGACATGATGAGAGGAGTAATCTGGATAATCTGGAGTGAGTCTGGAGGAGTAAAGAGGGAGCCTGGAGAAGTGATCTAGAGGAGTGATCTGGTGGAGAGTTTGTGTGTTGGTCAGCATGAATAAGAGATGTTCTGTATTACTGATGTGTTCTGGATGTTTCTTTTTTTACTCAAAGAAAATCTAAGTATTATTATAAAATAATATAATAACAATAATACTGTAATAAAATAAAGTTACGTCAAAGTCAGCTTTATTGTCAGAACTGCAATATGTACAAACACAGCATTGAAATTGCTTTACTCTCAGAGCCATGGTGCAACAATAAACAGCAAACATATAAATAAACATTAAATAACAAGAAGCATAGAAATGGTCTTTTACTAATATGTAGGAATGTAAGAGTTTTAGTGGTTGTATAAATAAATAGAGTGAAGTGGCATATGCAGCAGATAAAACATCTGGGTTTGGTTAGTGCAAATATAAACAGTAGTGCAAACTGGAGCTCATAGATTATTAAAGTGACGTGTGCAGAAGCAGTTCTTGATAATGCAGAGTTCACACACACTTAACTACACACACATGTTCATGTTCAGGGAATACTACGTGCAATACCCCCCCCCCCCCCATGTGCAATTAAGAGTCTTTTGCTGTAAATAATATTGTTATTGCTCTTTTAATTCTTATTTATATTGTGTGTGTGTGTGTGTGTGTGTGTTTATAGTGTAAATTATTTATCCAAATTTTTGTAACTGAGTGTCTTGCTATCGCTTTCTGCTGTTACACTGAATTTCCCCACTGCGGGACTAATAAAGCATCTTATCTTATCTTATCTTAACACCACACCACAACACCACACCACAACACCACAACACAACACCACATCAACACACCACAACATAACACCACAACAACACAACACAACAACATAACAGAACACAACAACACAACACCACCATGACACAACACAACACCATTACACCATAAAACAACACCACAAAAACACAACACCACAACACAACACTTCAACACACCACAACAACACACAACAACAAAAATACACCACAACACACTGCAACACAACACACTGCAACACTACAACATAACGCAACACTACAACATAACACAACACATCAACACAACAACACATCAACACAACACCAAAACACAACACTTCAACACAACACACAACACAACAAAAATACACCACAACACACTGCAACAACACAACACACTGCAACACTACAACATAACACAACACCACAACACAATAACACACCACAGCAACACAACACAACAAAATAACACAACACCACAACATAACACCAAAACACAACACACCACAACACAACACACCACAACACAATACAACAACACAACAACAACACATCACCACAACACAACAACACACAACACAAAAATACACCACAGCAACACAACACAACAAAATAACACAACACAACAACACCACAACATAACACCAAAACAACATACCACAGCACCACAACACATCAACACAACAACACAACACAATACAACAACAAAACATCACATCAACACACCACAACACAACAACATAACACTACACAACAGTACAACACAACACCACAACACACAACAATACAACACAACCGAGTTCTGCATTTCTGGAATCCTCTGATAATTGATTGAGGCTGATCATCTGTGTAAAAAATCTCCTTCTGTTAAGAGTTTGATCTGGTGTTAAACTGCTTACAGGATTTACATCTTAAGCTCTTTTACATGCTTTTCCTTTCCCAGCTTCACCTGATGAGGTCAAAAGCTGCTAAACTTCTGGACAGGGAGGGAGGTTATAGCTAGAGAGCTCGCCCATGCCCATCACCAAGATTTTCACTCTTTCAGAAATGATTAGCTGTCCTGCACTGATTCACATCACACAGCGTTTGAGCTGGTTTAGACTCACTGTGGTGATGAAGCCCCAAGTTCAAGATTCCTTCAAGATCTGTTTAATCTAGTGTTGTATGACTGAACCTGTTAGTGCTGCCATCTGGTGACCAGACAAAACACCACATCACAACACCACAACACACCACAACACAACACACAACAGCACAACACAACAACACAACACACCACACCACAACACAACAAAACGACACAACACAACACAATACCGCAACAACACAACACAACACCACAACACACCACAACACACCACAACACAACAAAACGACACAACACAACACACAACACAACAACACAACACAATACCGCAACAACACAACACAACACCGCAACAACACAACACAACAACACAACACCACACAACATAACAACACAATAAAAACACAACACATCAACACAACACAACAATACCACAACAACAACACAACAACATAACACAATACAACACAACAATACAACACCACAACACAACACAGCACACCACAACACACTGCAACAACACAACACAACACAACAACACACTACAACAACACAACACCACAACACACCACAACACCACAACACAACAACAACACAACACACTGCAACACCATAACAAAACACACAACAGCACAACACAACAACAACACAACACATCAACACAACACACCACAACACAACACTACACAACAACACAACACCACAACAACACAACACAACAACGCAACACAACAACACAACAACAACACAACACCACAACAACAACACAACACCGCAACACCACAACACACTGCAACAACACAACACAACACACAACAGCACAACACAACAACACAAAACAACACAACACACAGCAACACCACAACACAACACTACACAACAACACAGCACAACACCACACCACAACACAACACTGCAACAACACAACACAACAACATGACAACAACACAACACCATAAGACCACAACACAACTGTGTCTTGTTTCTCGCTCTCTCTCTCTCTCTCTCTCTCTCTCTCTCTCTGTCTCTCTCTGTCTCTCTCTCTCTGTCTCTCTCTCTCTCTCTCAGCTGATTTCAGTGCATGTGTTGATTGGCTGCATTGTAAGAGCCTCATCTTTGAAAAAGTGCTGGTGATGTTGATCCAGTCGCCTGAGGTGTTCAGTGTTGTACACTTATCCACTTTGTCCCTAAATCTAAAGATTTTTTAAAGGCGACTAGCGACAAATCAAGCTTCTTTTTCTGCTGTTATTTGACACTTTTGGAGATGAACACACATGTTCTTCAGTTCCTGTCCTCAGCAGCAGCTGCTGCCGTGAGCCCCGTCCCACAACCCTCACAGCGCTCAGTCTCTCAGTCCGAGCAGACCCACACCGCTCCACGTCCACACTGCAAATGAACTGCACATGCCCAGACCCGCCTCTGACCCCGCCCCCTGTTTACAGAGCGGGATGTAAATATAAATGCGTCTTCAGATAAATAAATAAATAAACAAATAAAACTAAGTATCTCTGCCAAACTGTCTGTTTTAGGGTCACTTTGTGGGTCTGAAGCCCGGATAAAGGAGGAGGGTTGAGCGTAGAGTAGCAGTTCCTCCCCACAGAACAGTCTTCTGATTAAATTTGATAAGCTAACATTTAACAACACAGAACTACATTGATTTATGACATTTATGTAAAAATGATTTATGTAATTTAGGATATTTTACATATTTCAAATGAAAAAAAGGATCAACTTAAGAAGTTAATTTATTCAGAGTTCATTTGTACACAATTATGCAAATTTGGACAATCATACAAATTAGGAGACGATGTCATTTAGTGACGTCTAGCGACCTTTAGGACAGTCAACAGCTGCTTTCCTTACTGAGGAGCTGCAGCAACACTGGCAGTGTTCACCACGCCAATGGCGATCACGCTGAGGCAGCTTGAGACTCTGTGGATTTCCTGCTGCTCTGACAGTCTTTTAGCTTCAGTCTTTTAGCTTCAGTCTTTAGCTTCAGTCTTTCAGCTTCAGTCTTTACCTTCAGTCTTTTAGCTGGTAGTTGTGTTATTTTCCTGTAAATATGGTGGTGGTCAGTAGTCTAGCTCTGGTCACATCAGTGTCGGGGTGAGGGCCCTTTATTTGTTTATTATTATTATTCTGTTCTACTGTGTTATATGAGGGAGGAGGTAAGACCACTGTATTTGATGTGTTTTTCTTTTTCTAGGTTATTTAGTAAGATGAGATGTGAGGTTTTGTTTATTTTGGTCTTTTCTCACCCTGAAGTTTTATGATGTTGACCGTTGTTTGTTTGTCATGTTGAAAATAATAAAAGATTTCACTTGAGCATCAGATCTGTTGTGCTGGTTTATTTCTCTCCCCAAAGCTCCAGACCTCAGCTTTACTATATTATAAACGGGGTGATGAACGGGGTCATAAGTTCACTTTTAATGTTGTAAATAAATCAGCCCAGGTTTCAGAAAGCAGTTGTAGCTAATCTACGGCTGTCAGTGGGCTTTAAGTTATATGTTGAGGTGATAAACTAAAGCAGTAATAAATGCTGTTTAATGTAGAAGGAGTTTTCTAATGAACCTGAATGAGCGTCTCTTACCAGCCTCACTGATCCACAGCCTCCTACCCTGCTACCTTTGGTGCAATTCTGTGACTCTTAATTGTAGAAGTAACACGGTAGGTCCTTTCTTAAATAAAAGGTTCAGGAGGAAAAAGATACAAGTGTGTGAAACTTTCAGAAACTGGAGGTGAAGAGCCGACAATTATCATTCACAAGCCCTGAAACATGCCAGCAGTCACTGTCCATCAGTTTGCTGGTAGGTTGAGATGTGCAGTGCTGTGAGTCCAGAAGCAGGATCAGGATCTTCATTCTAGACCAAGTCCATTTACACTGACGTTCCCACAGGTCTGAATGTCTGCTTTTGTAGAAGTTCATCAATTTAACCTGGAAAGCACAATCCTGGCCACGTCTTTCCCACTGTGGTACAGAACAGAAACACACACAGAGATCATGATCAAAGCTCTCTGATGAGGACGTTAGTCGTACAGCTAATCTAACAGCTCAGTGCTCTCTGGATCCAGTGGAGGAAGCAGGACGACGCCTTGGTTTGGTTCTTGTAGAGTCAATCCGGAATCTTCCCCGTCAATGGCCTCAATCTGAATCCCCTAAATACACACAGCCAGATAATTCACCTCACTTTTATTTATATAGAGTTTTTACAACAAATGTAGCCACAAAGCAGCTTTACAGAGATTTACATTTAAGGCAGTTAGCAGACGCTCTTATCCAGAGCCACTTACAAAGGATGTGTGTCAGAGCCTCTTTTGAGCAAGCCAGTGGCAACAGTGGCAAGGAAAAACTCCCTTGAGAGGAACCAAGACTGAAAGGTGGAACCCATCCTCCTCTGGTCGACCCCAGATCAAAATAAAAATCAAAACAAGAATAAAAACAATAATAGAACAAAAAGGTAAATCTGGCATCAAGCCAAACAAGATGAGAATGTGAGTGAGAGTGATAAAGTCCATGCAGGTAAACAGTCAGAAGCAGAGTCATGCAGGGAGGTGAGGATGAATCAGTGTGAGGCTCCAGAGCAGGACAGCGGGCAGGATGGCAGTGGAGAGCCAGGTCAGGTCAGGCGGTACCAGGATGGAACAGTTGGCCCCGGGCATCTCAGTACATGTGAAAGAGACAGAAAACAGAAAGGAGGGAAAACACAGAGGGTTAGGAGGAGCACAGGACAATGTTACAGGAGGAGGGGTGTTCAGGAGATGTCCGGCCTGTAAAGGAAGTAGATTAGAGAGACTGCAGAACTGATCAGGAACCTGTGAACAGAGAGCAGAACAGTCTAAACCTGTTAGTGTTCAGACAAGCTACATCAGCAAGGAGAACAGTACAGCGCACTGATGGATTCTCTGAAAGCTTGAGCTTAAAGGTAGGTTTTTAATCTAGATTTAAACACAGAGAGTGTGTCTGAGTCCCGAACAGCAACAGGAGGTTTATTCCAGAGTTGAGGAGCCTGATAAGAGAAAGTACTCCTCCAGCGTTGATTCTCCTGAAGCGAGGAACTGACAGAAGGTCAGCGTCCTGCGAGCGAAGTGTACGTGACTGGTTGTAGGTTCAAGAAGTTCCCCAAGAACTGTTTAGTGACTTATAGGTCAGAAGGAGTATTTTATAATCAGTGAACTGGTAACCAGTGCAGGGACGAGAGAATGGGACGAATATGGTCAGAGGACGCAGATGGTCATCATACCAAGACACTAACCTTTTCTTAACTGGTGCAACATGGTCAAGATTAGAGCGGAGCACAGACAGCAGATCATCTGTTTCATGCTCAGGGTCTAGAGGAGGACACGGGCAGGAGATGGTTAAATCTGGGAGGTTATTAATAAATACACAAGCTGTAGAGGTTGATATGGTACGCTTGCTCATAAAGCGAGGCTGCAGGGGGATGTCCTGGTTTAAGACTACATGATTAGGTAGTGGTCAGAGATGGAGTCAGGCTGAGAGATGCTGACTAAACTCTGTCTCAATATCCAGGGTCAGAACTAGGTGTGTATGGCTGCATCAATGAGTTGGACATCTAAGATTGATTAAACCAGTTCTAAAGGGTCCTGAATCTCCTCAAAGTGAATATTGAAATCTCCAACATTTAAAGTCTTATCAGTAGAGAAAGCTACCTCTGATAAGAAATCAGCAAATTCACTAAGAGAATCTGTATAAGGTTCAGGAGGACGACAGACTGTAATAAACAGAAGAGAGAGCTGCTTTTTAGAAGCCGGGGAAGAGTCGGACACTTTAAGACTCAGCACTTCAAACGATTTCACTTCAGAACCTGAGTTTTGGGTTTATGTCTAGAACTGGATCAGAGACTGAGGCTACTCCACTGCTGTGACCAGACCTGCGAGGAGAACTGCAGGAGTTCAAGCCTGGGGGAGTCGATTCATTCACAGCAATGATTCATTAGGTTTAACCCCCGTTTCACAAAGACACAGTGAACTGAGGAGGTTTTCAGTAATGATTTCATTGACTGACTGCTTTAGCTTCTAGAGATCCTACATTTAACAGCCCAAACTTAATGAGGGAAACACGAAGCTCTAATGTTGATTTAATCAGGTTGTTACGAGTCGAGCTTCTAAAGAAGAACCGAATCCAAACAGCGGTTCAGAGTCTCGCTCAAAATACCGGAGATCACATGATCGCCCGAAGTGACGCTTCGCACGCCACTGAACGTAATGACGTTCAAGGCGCGTCAATTTCCCGGGAGTATGAATATGAACTGAAATATGAACTGAAATAAAACAGTAATAGATAATTAATAATAAGTTTCTGTTTATTTCTGTGTTCAACAGATGTTCAGTCTACATGCAGATTAAACAGGGGATTTTTCACATCATCAAATATGATCAAACGTGGCTGTTTTATTTACGAGGAGAACAAAGCAGTTACACACTCAGATGAAACACATGCAGTTAAATGTAGATAAAATGACATTCAGTGAAGAGAAGAAACACAGGCAGACATCACTGTATGGAGCTCCCGTCTCAGTCTGGACGAAGCTGATGAACACAAGTGAATCAGGCGATGGAGGTGTAGTGTTTTATTAGAACAGCAGGTGGCGCAGTAGAGCTGAGGAGCTGAGAAGCACTTTGACTTCAACTGTGTTAAAAAGTCTCGGGCTGCGTCCAGAAACCCCCAAATTTACAGCTTTTTACTACTGATCCTCCTCCTCTCCTCCGAGACCCGGAAACTGGGTTTGTGGCTCCATCATGTCGCTTCTCCAAAAACCAGAGGAGGAAAGAAGCGACTTCCAGCAGAGGAGACCTGAGAGGATCCCACCCAGGAAGAGTGTTAAAGCTTTAGGAGAGAGATCACTGAGTGCTCCCAGAGACCACGGGGAAATAGAGGAAGCAGCACACAAGTCCTAAACGCTCAGATTCACTAATATTACTGATCTGATACAATGAGCAGTAAAGCAGTTCTAGAAATGTAGAGTTCAGAGAGACAAACACGCTCCCCTGCTTCTCTACACCTGGATTATTTACTGAACTGAGCTGAAAAGACTGTCTGTTCAGTTCAGCTTTATTAATCACCCTATATATATATAGATATAGATAGATAGATAGATAGATAGATAGATAGCAGCTGTCACAGCTGCTGCACAGAGCAGCACGTATACAACAATTCTGTACATTTAACTTTTAATTGTGAATTATTTATATATTTAATTCAGTATTCATTCAGCACAAAAACACAAGCACACATTTCACAACACCTAAACACACCAAATGCATGTAGCCTAATGCAAAATCACTGACAAGGTATTCCAGCTGTAATAAGGGTTTTTTTTTTCTCAAACTGGTGGTTCTCATTGTGTGCAAACTGACTTCTCTCAGGAGATCCTTCTCTCTGGAGAGGGAACTTCAATGCTTAACTCAAACTCTTTTACTTATGAGCTGAGCTCTCTTCAGCTACTTCATTTTACAACCCTGTTTTCTATTTTTGCAACTTCTCTCTTTCCTTCACTTCTGTGTATCGTACCGATCACCCCTCTACAAAGGTATAAGAGAGAAGTGCTGTTTGTCTCAGCCTTAAATGCTGAGACCACCAGCTGTGTCTGGTTGGCACTGATTACCCCTCAGGGGGATCTCTGGGGATTGGAGTTCCCTTGGATAACTGTGCCTCGCCGCCATCGCCCTCTGCTGGTAAGTGGCGGCCGACACAGCCTTAAATGCTGTGCATCTTTACAAAAGGTGAATTTAAAAATAAAATAAAATAACATTACTTTATTTCTACACAAATTCACTTACCCCAGACTTAAGACATGTTGAAGTTTTCTCACAGTTTCTTTGTTAAATTATAGATGCGGACATGTAGAATGTGAACAAACATCTGGGCTGATAAACTACATATTGTGTTATTATCAACAATATTGAAGATTGTGTCGTTTTTTCCTCCCTAAAAAGGTTTGCAGTCACAAATGATTAAGGAAACATTATAAGGTGAAAACTGCACAAACATCTGAACATTAAATGAAGCTGAGGCTGCAGTAATACTCACTGTTCACTGTTTCAGCTCTGCCGGTATGTTGTGGTACAGCAGTCTGTCCCAAGTCCAGTCAGCTCCTGAAACACATATTTCTTAATAAAATGATACAGTCAGCTACAGTTAATTCAGCGTCTCTGCTAATACATCTCAGTGTCTAATAAAACCCACAAACTCATGCTTACCTTGTGCTGCTAAAGCTAAAGATCCAGGTATGAGCAGGAGAGCAAATGTTGTCCTGCTCATCAACATCTAGACAAACAGCCGCTCCTGAAGCTGTTTAATTCTCGCTGCTCCGACTTAGTTTAGGAGGAGAGCTACTTTCAGACACTGTCCAACAATCCTTACTTCATTTCACAGAAACAAAAGTGAGTCTGGAGGTTTTAAATTCAGCTTCTTCACACTTTAATAAGAACTGATCAAATCTGGAGGTGAAGTTTAGTGAGACATGGCTAATGCAGCTCAGCTCAGCTCTTTACTCCAGCTGATCTTCACACAGCAGGAGCAGCTCAAACAGCTCAGGGCAGAAAGCCTGTGTTGTTGGATGAAGCACTAAATAAAAGTTAGTCCTTTCTTTTAGAAACGTGTAGAAAAGTGTTTTAGAGAAGTTTCTGAGTGAACTCCGTACATCACCACCCGACCACCCACATATTTTATGAACAATCCTCATTTAATGTAGCAGTGAAACCAGATCAGCACATCATCCATATGTGAACATTTGATATCTTTTTATTGGATGAAATAAAGCTTCAGATGTGAGTAAAAGAAAACACTGACAGACAGAAAGGGCTTCAGGACGTTTTCCACAGACCTTCAGAAAATGTCTCGACTGACGGACTGTTCTCAGGCCTGTTTTTAAGCTCTAATGTGGTTCTTCGTTCACTGGGTTCGTCTTTAACTCTGAGCGGTTCAGAAAGATCCAGCGTCTCATCGTCGAGGAGAAATGACTCCCAGCTGTTGGGGGATTCAGGTAAATGTGGGGGGCTCTCATCAGTTCTCCTGCTGAAGGCTTTGAGGGGGGCTGGAAGGTCTGGGGCAGCAGATCTACCAGCGTCTTCTACACAGCTGTCCAGAATTTGACTTACCTGCAGTTCACCTTTCTTCTTCACAGGGTTACATTAGACTCGCAGCTCCAACTCTTCTCCAGTTTAGACACAGCTGTGGACGGAGACACTGTGGACTCTGGAGGGACAGAAGACACGATGTCCTGTCTCTCTGTTACACTTTCAGACACTGATGAAAGCTCAGAGACTTTGTGAGTCCGTACAAGGAGGAGCCTCTTCATCTGGAAGCAGTCCGAGCAGAGGCAGAGCTCCTGACTCAGGCTGAAAGAGGAGCGGCTTTTATTCAGAGACATTCAGCCGTCAAATGCCCCCAACCATCTTCATCACCATCATCATCATCACCATCATCATCACCATCATCATCATCACCACCATCATCATTATCACCATCATCATCACCATCATCACCATTTTCATCATCACCACCATCATCATTATCATCATCATCATCATCATCACCATCATCATCATCATCATCATCATCACCACCATCATCATCACCATCATCACCACCATCATCATCACCATCATCACCATCATCACCATCATCATCATCATCGTCATCACCACCATCATCATCATCATCATCATCATCATCATCCTCATCAGCACCATCATCATCATCACCATCATCACCATGATCATCATCATCATCACACCATCATCACCATCACCATCATCATCACACACCACCATCATCATCACCATCATCATCATCATCATCACCATCATCACCATCACACACCACCATCATTATCCTCATCATCATCATCACTATAATCATCCTCATCATCATCAGCAGCACCATTATCATCATCACACACCACCATCATCATCACCATCTTCATCATCATCACCATCACAATCATCATCATCATCATCATCATCATCATCATCATCATCACCATTTTCACCATCATCACCACCATCATCATCACAAACATCATCATCATCACATCATCATCACCATCATCACCAGCATCATCATCACCATCATCACCATCATCACCATCATCATCGTCATCACCATCATCATCATCATCATCACATCATCATCATCACCATCATCATCTTCACCATCATCACCATGATCATCATCATCATCCCATCATCACCATCATCATCACACACCATCATCATCATCACCATCATCATCATCATCATCATCACACACCACCATCATCATCCTCATCATCATCATCACCATTATCATCCTCATCATCCTCATCAGCACCATTATCATCATCACACACCACCATCATCATCACCATCTTCATCATCATCACCATCATCATCATCATCATCATCACCATCATCACCATCACCATCATCATCATCACCATTTTCAGCATCATCACCACCACCATCATCATCACCATCATCACCACCATCATCATCATCACATCATCATCACCACCATCATCATCATCATCACCATCATCACCATCATCACCATCATCATCATCACACACCACCATCATCATCACCATCATCATCAGCAGCAGCACCATCACACACCACTATCATCATCCTCATCATCATCATCATCATGGTGTGTGTGTGTGTGTGTGTGTCTGGTTACAGTGTAAAACAGTGTAAAAAAAGTGTAAAAACTCCCTTTCAGGCTTTTTAACACAGTTGAAGCCAAAGTGCTTCTCAGCTCCTCAGCTCTACTGCGCCACCTGCTGTTCTAATAAAACACTACACCTCCATCGCCTGATTCACTTGTGTTCATCAGCTTCGTCCAGACTGAGACGGGAGCTCCATACAGTGATGTCTGCCTGTGTTTCTTCTCTTCACTGAATGTCATTTTATCTACATTTAACTGCATGTGTTTCATCTGAGTGTGTAACTGCTTTGTTCTCCTCGTAAATAAAACAGCCACGTTTGATCATATTTGATGATGTGAAAAATCCCCTGTTTAATCTGCATGTAGACTGAACATCTGTTGAACACAGAAATAAACAGAAACACTTCAGTGTTTTATTAGAGCTCATTTCACATCGTCTCCAGTTAAGACTCTCCAATACGGAGGAGCTTTATCAAGCACTTTTATTCTCTTTAGTCGGTTTGGAAACAACACCTGACCTTCAGAGAGAAACTGCTGCATGTTTTGTTGTCTTTTTAAATGAAAGTCCAGCAGATTCTCACATTTTCTACATTTCTATTTCATTTCAGTTTATTTTCATAAAGTGGAGCAGAAGTAATTCACTATGGTACATGTCATGTTCCACATATTATGATTTTATTTGTGTACATAAAAATATTTTAGTTAATCCTTCAAATGAATTCTGATCTGGGTCTGTCTTTTCCTCTTTTCCTCTTTTGGGAACCTGATCCAGAGCACTCTGGACCTCAGACGGGGCAAAGGATCACCTTCCAACAAGACAGTGACTCAAGACAACACAGGAGTGGCTTAGAGACTCTGTGAACGCTCCTGAGTGTCCAACCAGAGCCCTGCTTTACACCCTATTAAAAATCTCTGGAGAGCCCTGAGAATGGCTGTCCACCGATGTCCCCATCCAACCTTACGGAGAGGATCTGTAGAGAAGAAAGGCCGAAAATCCCCAAATCCAGGTGATTTTAATAAATTTGCAGAAATTTCTAAAACTCTGTTTTCACTTTGTCGTTACGGGATAAACATGGTGCCAGTGTCTAAAGCTGTATAATTTCCTTCATAAATCCACTTTTATTAAAGATTTATGTTTCCTGATTAAGATTATATTAATAAAGTGTCAGAGAAAGAAAAACAATCCCAGCAACACTAAGTATAGAAAAATGTTCTCCTTTATATCTGTTATTATTTACAGTTATTAATTTGAGTTACTTTAATAAGCTGTTAAATAGTTGTAAACACTGTTTTCTTAAACTAGTTCATCATTTTCAGTTTAGAGAGTCAGAAATATTTTATTCAGGTTTAGGAGGGACTTTTATTTTGACAGAATTTCGTTCGCTACTCTGGTCAAGTGTTGCTAGCTTCACACTGCTAGCTCGTTGCGCTCGGGAACTGACGCGCCTTGAAACGTGATTGCGTAACGAAGCGTCACTTCCGGCGGTCACGTGATATGCGGTATGTTTGAGCGCGTGTTTGGACGCGGTTCTGCTTTAGAAGCTCGAGCTGTGATTCTTCACAGAGCGTCGAGCGACCGGCCCTCCTTTCCAGCTTTACTCTCAGCTCTGTCTCCTTCCTCTGAGACAGCTGCTGTGACCCTGGAGCTCTCTGCTCCCTGTGCTGCTGTACAGCTCTCTGTCTCACGGAGGGTCGTCGTCTCCTCTCCCGCACCGGAGAGGGCCTGTGGGGCGTCAGTCTGGCCTGGGGGCGTCGAGGACTCCTCCACCACCACCGCCGGTTTTCACCTCTGCTGACCGGTTCGAGGTCCTCGGAGCCCAAAGAGGAACCACGCTCTCCTGTTCTCCAGCTGCCCGTGTGCTGGACGTCGCCGGCCGGCCTCCCTTGGCGCTGTTCTCCGCCCGACGCGGAGGTCCAGAAGGAGCCCTGCCGCTTCAGAAAAACCCAGACGAGAGGATCATCGTCTTCAGCCCCCTGCCCTCCTACCGACGAGTGAGCGAGCCGCTCCCCCAGCTCCTCTCGCTCCACTGCTGCTGCGGGACAGGTCCGTCCACGCTGACTCTGTAGAGAACTGGGAGAGCTTTCGGCTGTGTCCGGTCCTCTACCGCAGAGATGAGCTCCACCCGGTCCGGTCTGGGTCCGGCGTTCAGGTTAGTGAGCTGGACAGTGGGCAGGTGAGTGATTTACATGATTTACTGGATTTAATCATCATTTATTCTGTGATTTCTCTGCTTGTTTTAAACAGTAATAAATCAGTGTCCCTCATAGTGTCTCAGACTAACCCTGCAGTATGGAGACTGTCTGTCCTCCACATGGTTTATAACTGGAGCTTCAGAAAATCTGCTTTAAAAATCTTATTAGAATTAATATCAATTATTTTGCTGCACCATCATTCAGTACTACTGCTCTTAATGATATTCAGGGATTGTGCTGCTGCTGCTGCCTCCATCCTAAGAGTAGAAAACTGGTAAATGATCATCAGCCCAGATTATCAGTGTTATCCTCCTGATTTCAGTGTAAAGCCGTTTTCATCTAGAGAACATTTCTGCTCCATGAACTTTGCATTGTACATTACAGACCCTGTAGCAGTGGTCAGTGTTGGTCAGTGTCTGATCTCCAGTATCTGGATCAGTCTGCTAAGTACTGAGGTGCTTTCCTCTCTGTCTTTGGAGAGCGTGTACTTTCGTAGCATCTGTGGCAACAGCAAAGGAGAATTCGTCTAAGGCTTTATTTCTAAAAAAAAAAAAAAAAAAAAAAGTTGTTAAAGATGATGAGAACTTTCTGATTCCTGTACAGTGGCCAAAAAAGTATTGTCAGCCACTAATTGTGCAAGTTCTCCTACTTAGAAAGATGAGAGGTCTGTAACTTACATCATAGGTACGCTTCAACTACGAGAGACGTTATGGTGGAAAATGAGTATTTGGTTAATAACAAAAGTTCAGCTCAATACTTTGTAACATAACCTTTTGTTGGCAATGACGGAGGTCAAATGTTCCCTGTAGGTCTTCACCAGGTTAGCACACACTGTAGCTGGTATTTTGGCCCAATCCTCCATGCAGATCTCCTAGAGCAGTGATGTTTTGGGGCTGTCGCTGGGCAACAGACTTTCAACTCCCTCCACAAATGTTCTATGGGGTTGAGGTCTGGAGACTGGCTAGGCCACTCCAGGACCTTGAAATGCTTTTTTCAGAGCCACTCCTTCATTGCCCAAGCGCTGTGTTTGGGATCACTGTCATGCTGGAAGACCCAGCCATGTTCCATCTTTAATGCTCTCACTGATGGAAGGAGGATTTGGCTTAAAATCTCGATACATGGCCCTGTTCATTCTTCCCTTAACACGGATCAGTCGTCCTGTCCCCTTTGCAGAAAATCAGCCCCAAAGCATGATGTTTCCACCCCCATGCTTCACAGTAGGTATGGTGTTTTTGGGATGTGTAATAAGAATGAATTTTGCCCTGCTGAGGCCAGGGAGCTGCCTTAGGGTGCACTCCATACAATTAGTACACACTGTGTTGTATGAGCAACTTACTGTTCGGTTATGGGATGTAACCACTAGGAAGAGGCCGACTCCTTTGGATAGGCTGCGAGGGTGTTTGTACTATGAAAGACGTTATGAAGTGGTGCAGGTGCACTGCGGAACCACTCTAATTTGGTCTTATATCCAAATATAAGGATTTAATACGTCCATGTTCACTTTATATTAAAGGTATGCTTGCTGGTCATAATGTATTGGCGATATGTTAACAGGTCTATACAGCTGTTTAAAGTAATGTAATACTGTAAACTAACGTTTATATAATCAATTATATAACTTGTTTTTCATGAGGGTGCTGTTATCAACCACTGGAATGAAGGGTCAAGGGAAGACTGTGCCTGGTGGGAGCGGTTGGCCCCCGCCTCCGTCCACGCACAGTTCTTCATTTTGTTAAAGATATAAGGGACGGGACCCCCTTTCCTGGTGAGAGTCGGCCGAGTGGAACTGCAGGTCCAGCTCGGTGGTTTACTGAGACGGCTGTCTCTTACCAGGATCGAAGGGCTCTCCCGATCCAGTGAGTGGTGAGTCACAATGAGACTGGCTGTTTAACTGAAAGCGTTCTGCCAAGTTTGCTTTCGGTTTGTTTTTGTTGATTGTAAAATAAAGGGACATTTTTATACGGGACCTCTGGTGTGGAACCGGAGTTATTTGACGATCTTCCCTTGATTCAATATTTCACAAAACAGGATGCAACTCTACATTCTTTCTCCAAAAGCGTGTGGGGCTTCAGATCGATGGAGATTCAGTGGTCTTGTATGTCTTCCATTTTCCTTTAATTGCTCCCACAGTTGATTTATTCACACAAAGCTGCTTGCCTATTGTTGATTCACTCTTCCCAGCCTGGTGCAGGTCTACAATTTTCTTCCTGGTGTCATTCGACAGCTCTTTGGTGTCTGTTTGAGGCTGTGGACCGATAATGAGGTCAAACAGGTGCCATTAATACAGGTAACGAGTGGAGGACCGAAGAGCTTCTAAAAGAAGTTACAGGTCTGTGAGAGACAGAAATCTTGCTTGTTTACCAAATTCTTAATTTTCACCATAATTTACCATACATTTTTTAAAAAATCCTGCTATGTGATTTCCTGGATTGTTTTTCTCATTTTGTCGCTCAAAGTTGAAGTGTACCTATGATGAAAATTGGACCCCTCTCATCTTTCTAAGTAAGAGAACTTGCACAACCAGTGGCTGACTAAATACATTTTTGTGTATTACCCCAAGCAGTAATAGCCATCCGCTCTCATCAACTTTTCAGCCGTTACTGGCGAGCATTTATACACTCACGACTGCTTGGATGAAGTGCTTGTTGTGCACACAAGTATTTGCATGCAGTTCTTGCCATTATGGGCAGGCGTTTATCGTTGGTGCGCCACCATGTTATCGGATCATCATCTACATCAAAGGTTGGTTCCTGTTCGTATGCTGCCGGTTCAGCAGTAGCTCTTCAGTAATAGAGGTTCCTGATTGGTTTTGTTTTGGACAAATGGCTGCCTTTTTTTATATATATTTTTATCCCTCTTTTTGTTTAGAGCCCCAGCACTTGGAGCTTCTTGAGTAAACAATGAAGCACTTTTGTAAATCGCTCTGGATAAGAGCATCAGCTAAATGGTGTAAATGTAAATATAGTACCACCGATATGAGGAAATGTAAATGAAATCATGCATGTCTACTATTTACAATTTACGGTCATCGTGTATTTGTGGGGTATAAGAAGTGGAACGCTGTACAGCAAGGTGTTTTTAAATCGGGCACTGTTCTCAAGTCTTCCACTGGGGTTACATTTACTGCAGGATTAAAGTGTTTCTCTACATTCCTGAGACTGACTGACTGAGTTGATTCTTTAAGCGCGGAGAAGCAAATCCCACTACCACAGTTTTTCCCAATATTCCTCTGGGTTCAGAGTTTTCAGAGACAGGATCAGAAACCGACAGAGGCGGCCGCCGTCATCCCAATGAGTGATTCTGAGTCAATTCAGGCGCTCTACTGACTCCGAGACTCTGTACCCGAGGTGACTAAGTAAATTAATTAGACTGCTTGCCTTATGAATATAGAATAAACAGGAGGAGACGAGACGCCGTATTCTTAGACCTTCAGGTTACTTTAACCCGGAGACTTTTTGCAGTGATCCGGAATCAAAGGACGAAGATGTCCAAAGCATTGCCTTAAGATCATTTCAGTCTCTGAACTGGGAATATCTCGGGATCCAGATTTGTTTTAAATTGGAAGATTCTAAGATATTGTCTATTGGAATATTTTGATTCTCAGGGTTGTTTAAAGCAGAGAATTTTTCAGGGATCCAAATGTATTAAAATTCAAAGTTTCTCTGACAAGATTTTAGGATATTTAATTCTTAGTACTGTTCAACCGAGAGAATTTTGTAAAGAGATCCGAATTTATATTTGTAGAAAATTCAAAGATTTTAAAGAAGGCTTTTTTTTTTCGTTTTTTTTCTCAGGGATGTTTAAAGACAAGGGAGCAAAGTTTATAATATCCAAAGAGTTTGGACTGTACACGTGAAATTAAAGGCAGTGAAAAGTAAACTGGTTTATATCTGTCTCTAGCTGCATTGTCCTCAACAACAGACATTCAAGCAAAACAAACTTGCATCAACCGCATCAAGCCTCGTCTTGCATCAAGACGAGGATTACTCTGATTTGGTGGCTAATTACTCTGATTCATGCTACGCAGGAGGAAGAGCGTTCTTTTATAAAGCCCCAACTTTGGAACAAGCTCCCTGTTAATATCCCAGGAATCAGACCCACTCTCAGTCTCTAAATCTAGATGAAACACTTCTCTCTTTACACCAGCTTTCAGAGAACTCTCCAGTTGTGTGTTCTGTCCTGCTCTGATTCCAGGCTTTTTATTACTATTATTGTGGTTGTGTCTCTAACTATTTCTGTAACTATCCTAACCCCTCTCTTCCTCTTTTACATGTACTAAAATGCCCTGCCGTCCAGTCTGGAGGTGTCCATTCATCCATGTGCCGGAATCAGGCCTGTCCCTCTTCTCAGCATGGACTTTAACATTAACACTGAGCAAATGTCCAGCACCTTCTCATACTGCATAACCTGCTCCTACCTTAGCTATAGCTCTTCATTAACTCTCTGTCCAGCACCTACTCACACTCCTACTTCATAACCTGTTTCTACATTAGCTATAGCTCTTCATTAACTCTCTGTCCAGCACCTACTCACACTCCTACTTCATAACCTGTTTCTACATTAGCTATGGCTCTTCATTTTCTCTCTATCCAGCTCCTACTCACACTCCTACTTCATATATAAATAAAGTCTGAATTGAATTGGCTGTGTGACTCCTTCAGTACCTTCATTCTCTACTATTGTCGCCAGATGCCGCGAGGTCCTGAAGGAACACTGCTGCACGCTTCTGGACATGGTCTTCTGCCCCCTGCCCACCTACTGATGAGTGAGCGAGCCGTTTACCCAGCTCTTTGAGCTCCACTACTGGCTGCGGGACCGATGTGTTGCATAGTTGGCAGGTAATTCATTTACATTACTGGATTTTATAATCATTTATTATATAAGTGTAGCCATCCTAAGTGTAGGAAAACTGGTAAATGATCATCAACCCATATTATTAGTGTTATCCTCCTGATTTCAGTGAAGCTAAGCTATTTTCATCTAGAGAACGTTTCTGATCCATCTACAGTTTTTAATCTTAGGCCCACCTTCTCCTCACTGCATGCTCAGCTTCTGGGAGAGGGGTCAGAGTAAATGTGTCATTTTCAATGAGGGAAGTCCTTTCCTCTTTCATAGCGTCGACCCAGAATGTTGATTTAGTTGAGTCTCTTTAAAGCTCTGTGGTTCATTACAGACCCTGTAGCAGTAGTCAGTGTTGGTCAGTGTCTGATCTCCAGTATCTGACTCCGTCAGCTAAGTACTGAGGTGCTTTCCTCTCTCTCTTTGGAGAGCGTGTACTATCACTCAGTAGCTTTTATGATTTCATCCTTAGTTTTAGAAAGTTCACAGACTGCACGTGAGTAATCCTTGGTAAACGCCAGAGTGGATCTACATCCTTCTTTTACACACTGGATCTATAGGAGCAGCAAGGTCAGTATGTACTAGTTCAAGTACTGCTTTTGCTCGTGCATCAGGTTCTGTTTCTACTCTGAGCAGATTTCTCTTGTCTGCAGACTTCACAGTTCAGTTTATCAATCTTACCCTTGATCTTCATGCTCTCTACTGCATAATGTGAAACATCATAATTACAGTGAACAAGGATTTCATCCTGTTTGAATATTGTAACACTGCAACCATCACCACTGTGATCATTGACCACATTCAGGTAATAAAGCCTATTGTACTCTTTAATGGGGAACTTGGTATCTTTTTTGGGGCTTTGTCTTCTGTATCTGAGCCAGTTGTTGTGATCTTTGTGCTCTCTACTCACTGTATTTTTGTACTGTACTCGCTCACTGATTGTCATCTGTATTTTTACTCCGAGGCTACCACGGAGGAACGAGCCCTCCTGGAGGTCGTCAAGCTATTACGGCAGATCCAGCTGCTAATGTAGAGACAGTCCAAACTCCACTGATGGAAGATGAGGCTGGAGGCTGCCCGTGACTCCTCCAACGCTGCCGTCTTAATTCCAGCACTACCGGCGCGGCAGACACAGAAGGTCTTCGTCTCACTCCTGCACCTGAGAGGGTCTGGAAGTGTCAGTGTGGCTGGGAAAAGCAAAGGACGACTCCACCACCACAGCCGGTTTTCAGCTCTGCTAACTGGTTCAAGTTCCTCTTTTGTAAAAACACTGAAAAGTATCAACCCTAAAGAGTAATGCCATGGTCACCTGTTTTCCAGGTGCTTGTGTCCTGGACGTCGCCAGGTGGCTTTGGCACCATCGTTCTCCACTATTCTCCGGCTGATACAGCGTGGCCCTGAAGAAGCACAGCCGTACGCTTCTGGACACTGTTCGCCTGGGGTCCATCGTTCTCTCTGGGAACATCAAGAAGGTGCCAGGACTGACTGACCCTTCCCAGTCACGCTGTCAGGTTAGTTTACTGCATAGTTGGCAGGTAAGTGATTTAAATGATTTACTTGATTTCACCCATTTATTCTGTCATTTTTCTGCTTGTATTAAAAGTAATATATCAGTGTCACTCATAGTATCCGACACATCCTGCAGTATTGAGACGGTCATGGTTTGTAATTGTAGCGTCGGAAATTCTGCTTGAAAATCTTATCAGAATTTATATTAATTCTTCCATCTTTCCGAGTACAAGCAGTTCTGCATTGAATTTGGGCTGTTGAACAATCAGTGGCTGACTAAATACTTTTTTGCCCCACTGTATATTTAAGTTCTCCTACTTGCAAAGATGAGAGGTCTGTAATGGTCATTACAAAATCCAGGAAATAATTGTTAAAGAATTTATCTGTAAATTATGTTGAAAATAAGTATTTGGTCTCTCACAAACAAGCAAGATTCCTGGCTCTCACAGACCTGTAACAACTTTAAGAAGCTCTTCTGTCCTCCACTCGTTACCTGTATTAATGGCACCTGTTTGACCTCGTTATCTGTATAAAAGACACCTGTCCACAGCCTCAAACAGTCAGACTCCAAACCTCCAACCTGCTTAAGCCAGCACATGTCCAGACCCATCTGATGTGAACCACCTTGGTTTACTAAAGGTGTAGGTCTGTTTATTACATTGGTGGGGGTCATAATATCGGTTTACACAGAGACCTTGGAAGCGGACTCTTTTTACATGTATGATGAACTTAAAACTCTAAATGTAAAAATACAGGTAATTTTGGAAAGTTGATTCTTTAAGTGCAGAGAAGCAAATCCCACTACCACAGTTTGAGGTTCCACAGAGATCCCAATATTCCTCTGGGTCCAGAGTTTTCAGAGACAGGATCAGAAAGCGACAGAGGCGGCCGCCGTAATCCCAATGAGTGATTCTGAGTCAATTCAGGCGCTCTACTGACTCCGAGACTCTGTACCCGAGGTGACTGTAAGCTAATTGAAGGTGACCGCTTGCCTTACGAATTACGGGTCGCCATATTCGTAGACCTTCAGGTTACTTTAACCCGGATCCCTTTTAATATTTTCCTTTTCATATTTGTTTTAGACTATTGACTTTTTGCAGCGATCCAGACTCAAAGGATGAAGATGTCCAAAGCATTGCCTTAAGATCATTTGAGTCTGACATTTGGAAACATTTAGAAACTTCAGTACCCCTATCTGTCAGTACGGATACAATTCTAACAGTGGATGTTTCAGGCTTACCACTCTCAGAACATTTCTGCAGTGCTGTGAAGGTGAAATTGGGTAATAGAACAGTAAAACACTGGTTTATAGTCTCCACACATTGCCCCGTGAATTTACTAAGACGTGACTTATTGGGAGCTTTCGGTCTAAATCTGCAATGTACAGATTCAGGGTTTTCTGCTGCTAGTCCTAGTATAGGGAGATTTCCACTTCAAAGAGGCCCAGTAGAATATTCTTGATCTGACAGAGCAGAGAACCTGATGCGTCACATGGAGTTCTGTCAAATGTTGAATGGGAAAATCCTTTTTACATTGTTTTATTTGTCTCCAGATGGTGTTGACTGTGTGTATGACCATATTGTGGTACAAAAGATACCAGCTGAAACAATATCCGTATCTTAGAGTGGTATGAAAGTTTGGGCACCCTTGATAATTTTGATGATTTTCCTTTATAAATCATTGTTTGTGCTGATCAGCAACTTCAGTTAAATATATCAAGGCAGATGAACACAGTAATATTTGAGAAGAGAAATGAAGTTTATAGGATTTACAGAAAGTGTTCAATAATTATTCAAACAAAATAGGCAGGTGCATAAATTTGGGCAGCCCAACAGAAAAATGACATATGTAGTAGGTCCTCCTTTTGCAGAAATAAAAGCCTCTAAACGCTTCTTATAGCTTCCAGTGAGCGTCTGGATTCTGGCTGAAGGTATTTTGGAAGGTATTTTCTTCTTTACAAAATGCAACATTGCTAAACTCATACAATCAGCATACTATCCCAGGGGGAAGCTGGGAAGCTGGTGCATGTGTTCAGAACCTCAAGGCTGGACTACTGCAGTGCTGTAGGCTGGAAGTTTAGGTAAATCTCTTCATAAGCTCCAGCTTGTTCAGAATGCTGCTGCCAGGGTACGAACAAGAGCTAGGAAATCTGATCATATTAGTCCAGTTCTTTCATCCTTACACTGGTTACTTGTTAAATTCAGTACAGATTATAAAATACTTCTAATATATTAATCTCTCAATGGTCTGACCCCACATTATCTGGAGGAACTTCTTACACCTTACAGCCCTCCACGTACACTCCACTCGCAAGATGCTGACCTATTATCAGTCCCACGTATTAGAAAAAACAGTGCGGGAGGACGAGCGTTCTTTTATAAAGCCCCCAACTTTGGAACAAGCTCCCTGTTAATATCCGGGAATCAGAACCACTCTCAGTCTTTAAATCTAGATGAAAAACTTCTCTCTTTACACCAGCTTTCAGAGAACTCTCCAGTTCTGTGTTCTGTCCTGCTCTGATTACATTTCACCACTGTTCTGTCCTGCTCTGATTCCAGGCTTTTTATTACTATTATTGTGGTTGTGTCTGTAACTATTTCTGCTACAGGTCTCTCACTAAACGTAAAGCTTGTTCTAATCTTCATCTTTTTCTCTCTCTCTCTCCTCATGTCCTGAGCTGCCTGCCTGGAGTTGCCCTTTTTTGGTTCAGTTCCTGTGTCTTGGTATCAGGCCTGTCCCGCTACTCAGCAGAGTTCCAACTCAACCATCCTAACCACCACCCCCCCTCGCTGAGCTGCCCTACCGTCCAGTCTGAAAGTGTCCGTTCATCCATGTTCTGGAATCAGGCCCGTCCAGCACCTACTCACACTCCTACTTCATATCCTGCTCCTACATTAGCTATAGCTCTTCATTATCTCTGTCCAGCACCTACTCACACACACACTTCATATATAAAGTCTGAATTGAATTGGCAGCGTGATTTCCTTCAGTACCTTCATTCTCTACTATTGTCGCCAGATGCCGCGAGGTCCTGACGGAACACTGCTGCACGCTTCTGGACATATTCTTCTGCCCCCTGCCCACCTACTGATGAGTGAGCGAGCCGTTTACCCAGCACTTTGAGCTCCACTACTGGCTGCGGGACCGATGCGTTGCATAGTTGGCAGGTAATTCATTTACATTAATTACTGGATTTTTATAATCATTTATTATATAAGTGTAGCCATCCTAAGTGTAGGAAAACTGGTAAATGATCATCAACCCAGGTTATCAGTGTTATCCTCCTGATTTCAGTGTAAAGCTATTTTCATCTAGAGAACGTTTCTGATCCATCTACAGTTTTTAACCTCAGGCCCACCTTCCCTTCACTGCATGCTCAGCTTCTGGGAGAGGGGTCAGAGTAAATGTGTCATTTTCAATGAGGGAAGTCCTTTCCTCTTTCATAGCGTCGACCCAGAATGTTGATTTAGTTGAATCTCTTTAAAGCTCTGTGGTTCATTACAGACCCTGTAGCAGTAGTCAGCGTTGGTCAGTGTCTGATCTCCAATATCTGAATCAGTCAGCTAAGTACTAAGGTGCTTTCCTCTCTCTCTTTGGAGAGCGTGTACTATCACTTAGTAGCTTTTATAATTTCATCCTTAGTTTTTAGGAAGTTCACAGACTGAACCGGAGTAATCCTCAGTAAACGCCAGAGTGGATCTACAACCCTCTTTTGCTCACTGGATCTATAGGAGCAGCAAGGTCAGTATGTACTAGTTCAAGTACTGGTTTTGCTTGTGCATCAGGTTCTGTTTCTACTCTGAGCAGATTTCTCTTGTCTGCAGATTCACAGTTCAGTTGATCAATCTTACCCTTGATCTTCATGCTCTCTACTGCATAATGTGAAACATCATAATTACAGTGATCAAGGATTTCATGCTGTTTGAATATTGTAACACACTGCAACCATCACCACTGTTGCACTCTTTAATGGTGAACTTGGTATCTTTTTTGGGGCTTTGTCTTCTGTATGTGAGCCAGTTGTTGTGATCTTTGTGCTCTCTGCTCCCTGTATTTTTGTACTGTACTCGCTCACTGATTGTCATCTGTATTTTTACTCAGAGGCGACCACGGAGGAACGAGCCCTCCTGGAGGTCGTCAAGCTATTACGGCAGATCCAGCTGCTGTTGTAGAGGCAGTCCAAACTCCACTGATGAAAGACGAGGCTGGAGGCTGCCCATGACTCCTCCAACGCTGCCATCTTAATTCCAGCGCTACTGGCGCGGCAGACACAGAAGGTCCCTAAAGAGTAATGCCATGGTCACCTGTTTTCCAGGTGCTTGTGTCATGGACGTCGCCAGGTGGCTTTGGCACCATCATTCTCCACTATTCTCCGGCTGATACAGCGTGGTCCTGAAGAAGCACAGCCGTACGCTTCTGGACACTGTTCAGAAAAAGACACCAGAATCATGGTCTCCTACCCCCTGACCACTTAACGATGAGTGAGCAAGCAGTTTCCTCAGCTCCTCTCGCTCCACTGCTGGCTGCAGGACCGGTCTGTCTGCACTGACTTCGTAGACAGCTGGGAGAGCTTTTGGCTGTGTCCCGTCCTCTAAAACAGAGATGAGCTTCACTTGAGCTGCCTGGGGTCCATCGTTCTCTCCGGAAACATCAAGAAGGTGCCAGGACTGACTGACCCTTCCCAGTCACACTGTCAGGTTAGAGAACTGCATAGTTGGCAGGTAAGTGATTTACATGATTTACTTGATTCCACCCATTTATTCTGTCACTTTTCTGCTTGTATTAAAAAGTAATAGATCAGCGACACTCATAGTATCAGACGCATCCTGCAGTATTGAGACGGTCATGGTTTGTAATTGTAGCGTCGGAAAATCTGCTTGAAAAATCTTATTAGAAATTATATGAATTCTTCCATCTTTCCGAGTTCAAGCAGTTCTGCATTGAATTTGGGCTGTTGAACAATCAGTGGCTGACTAAATACTTTTTTGCCCCACTGTATATTTAAGTTCTCCTACTTGCAAAGATGAGAGGTCTGTAATGGTCATTACAAAATCCAGGAAATCACATTGTAGAATTTTTAAAGAATTTATTTGTAAATTATGGTGGAAAATAAGTATTTGGTCTCCCTCTGGCTCTCACAGACCTGTAAATTCTTTAAGAAGCTCTTCTGTCCTCCACTCGTTACCTGCATTAATGGCACCTGTTTGACCTCGTTATCTGTATAAAAGACACCTGTCCACAGCCTCAGTCAGACTCCAAACCTCCAACCTGCTTAAGCCAGTACATGTCCAGACCCGTCTGAAGTGAACCACCTTGGTTTACTAAATCAAGGCAGTAGGTCTGTTTATTACATTGGTGGGGGTCATAAAATCGGTTTACACAGAGACCCTGGAAGCGGACTCTTTTTACGTGTATGATGAACTTCAAACTCTAACTAAAAATACAGGTAATTTTGGAAAGTTGATTCTTTAAGTGTGGAGAAGCAAATTCCACTACCACAGTTTTGGAGGTTCCACATAGATCCCAATATTCTTCATGGTCCAGAGTTTTCAGAGACAGGATCAGAAAGCGACAGAGGCGGCCGCCGTAATCCCAATGAGTGATTCTGAGTCAATTCAGGCGCTCTACTGACTCCGAGACTCTGTACCTGAGGTGACTGTAAGCTAATTGAAGGTGACCGCTTGCCTTACGAATTACGGGTCACCATATTTTTAGAACTTCAGGTCAACTTTGGAACAAGCTCCCTGTTAATATCTGGGAATCAGACCCACTCTCAGTCTTTAAATCTAGATGAAACACTTCTCTCTTTACACCAGCTTTCAGAGAACTCTCCAGTTCTGTGTTCTGTCCTGCTCTGATTACATTTCACCACTGTTCTGTCCTGCTCTGATTACAGGCTTTTTATTACTATTATTGTGGTTGTGTCTGTAACTATTTCTGCTACAGGTCTCTGACTAAACATAAAGCTTGTTCTAATCTTCATCTTTTTCTCTCTCTCCTCATGTCCTGAGCTGCCTGCCTGGAGTTGCCCTTTTTTAGTTCAGTTCCTGCGTCTTGGTATCAGGCCTGTCCCTCTACTTGGCATGGGCTTTAACATTAACACTGAGCAAATGTCCAGCACCTACTCATACTTCATAATCTCCTCCTACATTAGCTATAGCTCTTCATTATCCCTCTGTCCAGCACCTACTCACCTACTTTATAACTGTATATTATTAGTTTTCTTATTATACAGAGCTTGAAAGTCGAGCGGAGCAGAGTTCTGTTATTCACTACTTCTGCGGTTTTGCTTTTATGCCTTCGAACTCTTCAGCGAGTGTGGACTTGAGTTATGACCTGAGAAGCTCAGAGACGTCTGTTTTCAAAGCACAGAGAATCTCTTCATCTCCATGTCTGTTAGCTTAGATGGCGAGGTTGATCTGCTAGGCCTGTTTGCAGTGTTTCTTCTCTTGTATGGAAATTGTCTGAGATTTTTAGCCATTATATGAACCATTGAGGAGTTTTTGGCTGTAGATCCAAATTAGTGATCTGAAAACTTTTTGATGACTTCTTAATGTCGTACAGAGCTAAATTTCAATCTTTTATGGGAGCTTCTGGGAGATGAGTCGAGTCACTTGTGTTTCCATAAGCTTTGTCTAAACTGAAACCGGAGCACCTTACAGTGAAGTCTGCCTGTGTTTGTTCTTTTAATTGAACATTAGTTTTTATGTAATCTCTCATATGTCCATTTATATTCAGCTTGTTATGCTCAGGTCTACAGTGGGACCGGGGAATTTACACGCTTGAAACGTGACTGCTTAAAACGAAGCGTCGCCACCACAGCCGGTTTTCATCTCTTCCAACCAGTTTGAGGTCCTCAGCTCTTCTACTTTACCTTCACCTGCTTAATCCCTCAAGGACAACCCCTCAGGGCAGTGTTCTCATTGATGGAGATTCTACTGAAAACCACTTAAAAGTATCGAGCCCGAAGAGTAACACCACTGTCTCCTGTTTTCCAGATGCAGTGTCCTGGACTTTGCCAGGATGCTTCCCTTGGCACTGCGGCAACGTGATGCCTTTGGCACAGTGCTTCTCTACTATTCTCCTCCTGACGCAGCGAGTTCCTGATGTTAGTGAACTGAATAATCAGCAGGTAAGTATTTTTTTTCTATTTTAATAATTATTTATTCTGTCATTTTTCTGCTTGTATTAGCAATTTGGTCAGTGTCTGATATTCAGTATAGGACACCCAGTCAGCTAAGTACTGAGGTGCTTTCCTATCTCTCTTTGAAAAGCGTGTACTGTGTTTATCTCCCTCTGTTTGAGCACCATCTTGAGCTTCAGTTTAAGACTCTTGAACCTCTTCTGGAGTCTGATCAACACTGCTGGCTGTTGGAATGGGGGGTACACTCCTCTCACCTTGGGATCATCAGCTGTCATTGACTGGTCAGTCTAAGTTTGCTGTTCTTTAACACACTTTGTATAAAATTTCATAAGCCTGTGTTTAAGGACTTACCCTGTGTCTGGATAGTAGACTAGGTATGATGGACTGTTCTTGTTGTACCTACAAAGACTCCCTTTCACATTTTGACTCTAGCTTCTATCTGTCATGTTTGCAAGTGTAGCATGCTGCTCCAAATACTCTCCTCTTTGAAAGGCTTTCTCTGTCAACGTAGAGTCATTGAATACATATATAAAGCTGCTGCGGTCTCACGCCTTACCCCCTGCTTACAGAGTAATGACTGTAAATGTGTTGCTGTGAACTCTGAACCATTATGTGAACAAATACATTTTACTGATCCATATGGAGAAGAATCGGCCAAACATCTCTCAGTAGCTTTAACTGTTTCACCCTTAGTTTTCAGGAAGTTCACAGACTGCATCTGAGTAATCCTCAGTAAATGTCTGAGTGACTCTCCAACCCTGGATCTGTCCAAAAGCTCCTTAAATTAGTAACCTCATTAAATATTCACGAAGCTTCAGCCGCATTGGTCAGTATATAATGCACAGTCTCAGCCAATCAGGAGCCTCCACTGTAAATCAGCAGGGTGGTCTTGCAGCAGTGTGCAGGGCGAACGAACCGGTGTGACTGAGCTCTGTAGCTCCTCTGGAAGACTAAACTGTAGAAACTGCTCAAGCTGTGTGGCTGTGGGTGCGTTTAATTTTGAGTCTGTGACACAAAGTAAGCTGCTGTTCATTTAGTTTGGGAATGGCTTAGTTCTGTTGCTATGCTAGCTTTCTCCTTAGCAATGTAGCTTCAGTGCTTACCTATGTATTACTGAATTTTCATGGTTTCTGTTATTTCTTCATGTTTCACACTACTGAGCTGGTTTAGGTTAGTATGGATGGTGTAATTCTGTGGATTTGTGCTAAATTTGTGTTCTTAGTCAACGTCCTGGTGTTTATTGAACTGCTGCTCAGTTTCCTCTTTTCGTCCTTGTGGGGGCGCTAAAACCCAATAGATTAACCTTTGAAAACGGTCAGAGGCAGGTTAAACTGAACTGTGAAGTCTGCAGACATCAGCTTTATCAATCTTACCCTTGATCTTCATGCTCTCTACTGCATAATGTGAAACATCATAATTACAGTGAACAAGGATTTCATGCTGTTTGAATATTAAAACACACTGCAACCTTCACCACTGTGATCATTGACCACATTAAGGTACAATAGGCTTTAGTACTCTTTAATGGTGAACTTGGTACCATTTTTGTGGCCCTGTCTTCTTTATCTGAGCCAGTTGTTGTGATGCTTGTGCTCTCTGCTCCCTGTGTTACTGTACAGTACTCTGTCTCACTGACTGTTGTATGCGTTTCTGTCTGTGTGTTTACTCGGAGGCAACCACGGAGGAACAAGCTCTCCAGGAGGTCATCAAGCTTGTACAGCAGATCCAGCTGCTGTTGTAGAGGCTGTCCAAACTTCACCAACGGAAGACAAGACTGGAGGCTGCCTGTGTCTCCTCCAACGCCGGGGTCTTAATTCGAGCACTTCCGGCACGGCAGACACCGAAGGTCGTCATCTGGAAGTGTCAGCGTGGGTGGGAAAAGCAGAGGGCTGGTTCGCTTTGGCACCATCGTTCTTCACTATTCTCCTGATGCAGTGCGGCATCCGGTCCTCTAACACAGAGATGAGCTTCACTTGAGCCGCCTGGGGTCCATCGTTCTGTCCGGGAACATCAAGAAGGTGCCAGGCCAGGACTGCCTGGCCCTTCCCAGTCAGGTTAGTGAACTGCATAGTTGGCAGGTAAGTGATTTACATGATTTACTTGATTCCACCCGTTTATTCTGTCACTTTTCTGCTTGTATTAAAAAGTAACATATCAGTGCCACTCATAGTCTCAATACTGCAGGATTTGTCTGAAATACTGTCATGGTTTGTGATTGTAACTTCGGAAAATCTTATTAAAATTCCATCTTTCCATATATATATATATATATACACCCCCCCACAAACAAGCAAGATTTCTGGCTCTCACAGACCTGTAACTTCTTTAAGAAGCTCTTCTGTCCTCCACTCGTTATCTGTATTAATGGCACCTGTTTGACCTCGTTATCTGTATAAAAGACACCTGTCCACAGCCTCAAACAGTCAGACTCCAAACCTCCAACCTGCTTAAGCCAGTACATGTCCAGACCCGTCTGAAGTGAACCACCTTAGTTCACTAGATCTCTGTGAAACTAAATCAAGGGTGTAGGTCTGTTTATTACATTGGTGGGGGTCATAAAATTGGTTCACACAGGGTCTCCTGGAAGCGGACTCTTTTTACATTTTTGATGAACCTAAAACTCTAACTGTAAAAAACAGGTAATTTCTGAATATGAAGCACATACAAGTGTCCAAAGAAACACAAAGGGTAAGAGAGTAAATGTAAATGACTGCAGAATTTTAAATAGTGAAATAGATTTCAAACTGGGTGCTAACCAGCCAATTAATCCTCAGTCCATATTGTCTATTTAAGTCAAGCCAGGTTGCCAAGTAGTATTAAATTTACCACTGCACCCAATTTTAGGTAGGAGGGTTTTTCCTCTTTCCCTTGAAGTAATCTTAGCCAGCACTTTTTGAACAAGATTTCCCCAGATAAAGCTTTGGAGGAGTCCCACCGAATATTGCTGTTGTAGGGGAAGGCTGGATCGGCTGTTTGAAGACTCCTGAAAAGAAGTAGAAAACATAATTCCAAAAGACTGTCATTTTTAGACAAAACCAGAACGTGTGCCTGTGCTGTTGAATCTATTGTGTGATAGACTTCAAACAGAATCATGTTTTAAACAAATTTTGCCAGCCTTGCCAGTGTAAGGAATGCACTATTTTAAACTGAATTATAATGTGTTTAAACATATAGATGAGGAGAGTTCTCTACAGTATTTTACCACCATTCAGTAAATATATTGATGGACAGATGGATCCTCCACCTACTGCTGCTTTAATAGAAGTTTTTTTTTTGTCAGACTCAGTTCTGAAGTCTTCCACCGGCGTTCCGTTTACTGCAGGATTAAAGTGTTTCTCTACATTCCTAAGACTGACTGATCGAGTTGATTCTTTAAGCGCAAAGAAGCAAATTCCACTACCACAGTTTGAGGTTCCACCGAGATCCCAATATTCTTCTGGGTCCAGAGTTTTCAGAGACAGGATCAGAAACCGACAGAGGCGGCCGCCGTCATCCCAATGAGTGATTCTGAGTCAATTCAGGCGCTCTACTGACTCCGAGACTCTGTACCCAAGGTGACTGTAAGTAAATTAATTAGCTTGCTTTACGAATTTAGAATAAACAGGAGGAGACAAGACGCCATATTCTTAGACCTTCAGGTTACTTTATCCCGGATCCCTTTGATATTTTCATTTTTGTTTTAGTCCATTGACTTTTTGCAGTGACTCGGACTCAAAGGACGAAGATGTCCAAAGCATTGCCTTAAGACCATTTCAGTCTCTCAGTTGTCTGAACTGGGAACTTCTCAGGATCCAGATTTGTTTTAATTTAGAAGATTCTTGGAATATTTTAATTCTCATGTTTTTAAACCAGAGAATTTTTCAGGGATCCAAATTTATTAAAATTCGAAGTTTCTAAGACAAGATTTTAGGAGATTTAATTCTCAGTACTGTTCAACCTAGAAGATTTTGTAAAGGAATCCGAATTAATTTTGTAGAAAATTCTAAGATTTTAAAGCAAGGTTTTGGAAACAAATACCCAAGGAGTTGGACTGTACGCTTAAAATGAATGCATAATTAATAACATGCTAATAATCATAATTGTAACTAAGTATAAAGGTGTATGCTATGTTTAGCTATATATATTTATTTATTTATTTATTTAATATCAGCTTTGTCGTCTTTATCTGAGCCAGTTGTGATGCTTGTGCCCTCTGCTCCCTGTTACTGTACAGTACTCTCTCACTGACCGTCGTTTGCTTTTGTCTGTTTTCTCTGGAGAAACTTGGCGACTGCGGAAGAGCGGGATCTCCTGGCGCTCTGCATGGAGGTCATCAAGCTTTACTGCTGCTGTTGTAGAGGCAGTCCAAACTCAGAAGCCCATGACTCCTCCAATGCTGGAGATCTTAAATCCAGCACTACCAGCTGAGGGTTGTCGTCTCCCTCGACGAGGGCTCCTCCTCCACCACAGCTGATTTTCACACTCAGCGAACTGTTGCGAGGTCCTCAGCTCTTCGACTTCACCTGCTCCCTCACCGAGGACCGCTCCTCAGGGCAGTATTTTCATTGTTGGAGGTTCTACTGTAAAACCCTTAAAAGTATCGGGACCAAATAGTAGCACCAATCTTTTTTCTCTCCCCCCCCCCTCTCCTTCTCCAGGAGTGCTGGACATGGCCAGGTGGCTTCAGTACCATCAATCTCCACTTTTCTCTGGCCGATGCAGTGAGGCCCTGAAGGATCACTGTCACACACTTCTGGACACCATTCGGAAAAAGACAGGACGCCAGGGTAGGCAACTGGAGTGAGCAGGTGAGTAATTTTACATGATTTACTGGATTTAATAATAATTTATTCTGTCATTTCTCTGCTTGGTTTGAAAAGTAATATATAAGTGTCACTCAGTCTCCATACTGCAGGGTTTGTATGAGATACCGTGTCTGTTCTCCACATGGTTTATAATTGGAGCTTCAGAAAATCTACTTTAAGAATCTTATAAGAATTAATACAAATTCTTCCATATTTCTGAGTACAAGCAGTTCTCCCGTTTAATTTGGGCTGTTAAATATACAATCTCTAAAGTGGTCATTGTCAATGAAGGTATGACCGCTATCCAGTCACAGTTTATCAATCTTACCCTTGATCTTCATGCTCTCTACTGCATAATGTAAATCATCATAATTACAATGAACAAGGATTTAATGCTGTTTTGAATATTGTAACCCACTGCAACCATCACAGAAATGGTCGTGACGGCATCACCACAGTTCAGTTCTGTGCACAACCCAAACCTCAGGTTTTAAAGCTAAATGCTCGACAGCTAGTGTTTTCATTAATAACCTTCTAGAGTTCTGTCTCACTGACCGTTGTTTGCATTTCTGTCTGTTTACTCTTGAGGAACATGGTGACCACGGAGAAACAAGCTCTCCACACGTCATCAAGCTTGACCAGCAGATCCAGCTGCTATTGTAGAGGCAGTCCAGACTCCTCAGACGGAAGACGAGGCTGGAGGCTGCATGTGACCCCTTCAATCAGGCAGTCTTAATTCCAGCACCACCGGTGCAGCGGACACAGAGGGTCGTCGTCGTCACCACTCCTCAGGACGGTGTTCTAACTGTTGGAGATCTTCTGTAAACACTTCAAGATATCGGAACCTAAAGAGTAACACCACTGTCTCCTGTTTTCCAGCTGCCCGTGTCCTGGGCGTCGCCAAGCAGCTTCCCTTGGCGTTGCGGCAGCATGACTCTTCAGCACCATCATACTCTACTATTCTCCTCCCGACGCAGCGAGGTCCTGAAGGAGCACTGCCGCACGCTTCTGCACACGGTTTGGAGAAAGACTTTCAGCCACCTATCCGCTTACTGACGAGTGCACTAGTAGTTCTCCCAGCTCTGTGTTTTAAACACATTCTGCCAGTCTTGCCTTAGTCCAGTGTAAGAAATGCACTATTTTAAACTGAATTATAATGTGTTTAAACATATAGATGAGGAGAGTTCTCTACAATATTTTTCCACCATTCAGTAAATATATTAATTGACAGATGGTTTTATCCACCTACTGCTGCTTTAATACTTGTAAGGGTTTAATATAAAATGAGTTCAGTAACAGAGGTGGTGCCAATTTACCTTTTACCTACTTTTTTTTTTTTTTTTTCCTGTGTTGACCTTCAGAGCCGTATCTAATAATGACGAGGAAGTCACAAAACTACGTAGCTGCAAATAACTGAAAAAATAAGCTTGAGGATTAAATTCAGTTCTACGTTCAAAAGATTACCCAGTCTCATTACAGGGGGCTTAGAAAATCAGTGTAATTAGCAAATGGACGCCAGAGGTGATGAAACCAGTGCACTTCAGCAAATCGAGATCAAGAAGACAATTAAAAAACAGTAAGTGTGTGAATGTCACGTAGTGCACGGTCATCATGTATTTGTGGGGTATAAAAAGTGGAACGCTGTACAGCAAGGTGTTTTTAAATCGGGCACTGTTCTCAAGTCTTTCACTGGCGTTACATTTACTGCAGGATTAAAGTGTTTCTCTACATTCCTAAGACTGACTGAGTTGATTCTTTAAGCGTGGAGAAGCAAATCCCACTACCACAGTTTTTCCCAATATTCCTCTGGGTCCAGAGTTTTCAGAGACAGGATCAGAAACCGACAGAGGCGGCCGCCGTCATCCCAATGAGTGATTCTGAGTCAATTCAGGCGCTCTACTGACTCCGAGACTCTGTACCCGAGGTGACTTTAAGTAAATTAATTAGACCGCTTGCCTTATGAATTTAGAATAAACAGGAGGAGACGAGACGCCGTATTCTTAGACCTTCAGGTTACTTTAACCTGGATCCCTTTGATATTTTCAAATTTGTTTTAGACCATTGACTTTTTGCAGTGATCCGGACTCAAGGGACGAAGATGTCCAAAGCATTGCCTTAAGATCATTTCAGTCTCTGAACTGGGAATATCTCGGGATCCAGATTTGTTTTAAATTGGAAGATTCTAAGATATTGTCTATTGGAATATTTTGATTCTCAGGGTTGTTTGAAGCAGAGAATGTTTTTAGGGATCCAAATGTATTAAAATTCAAAGTTTCTCAGAAAAGATTTTAGGATATTTAATTCTTTGTACTGTTCAACCGAGAGAATTTTGTAAAGAGATCTGAATTTATATTTGTAGAAAATTCAAAGATTTTAAAGAAAGGTTTTGGATTTTTTTTTGTTCAATGAGAGTTTTTGAAAGTTCCAAGACAAGGGAGCAAAGTTTATAATCTCCAAAGAGTTCTGACTGTACACGTGAAATTAAAGGCAGTGAAAAGAAACAGACATTCAAGCAAAACAAACTTGCATTAGCCAGGAAGACGAGGATTACTCTGATTTGGTGGCTCATAACTCTGATTCATGCAATGCAGGAGGAAGAGCGTTCTTTTATAAAGCCCCAACTTTGGAACAAGTTCCCTGTTAATATCCGGGAATCAGACCCACTCTCAGTCTTTAAATCTAGATGAAAAACTTCTCTCTTTAAACCAGCTTTCAGAGAACTCTCCAGTTCTGTGTTCTGTCCTGCTCTGATTACATTTCACCACTGTTCTGCCTGCTCTGATTCCAGGCTTTTTATTACCATTATTGTGGTTGTCTGTAACTATTTCTGCTACAGGTCTCTCACTAAACGTAAAGCTTGTTCTAATCTTCATCTTTTTCTCTCTCTCCTCATGTCCTGAGCTGCCTGCCTGGAGTTGCCCTTTTTTGGTTCAGTTCCTACGTCTTGGTATCAGGCCTGTTCCTCTACTCAGCTTCAACACAACAGGAGGTGTCCATGTTCCGGAATCAGGCCTGTCTCTCTACTCAGCATGGACTTTAACATGAACACTGAGCAAATGTCCAGCACCTTCTCATACTTCATAACCTGCTCCTACATTAGCTATAGCTCTTCATTATCTCTGTCCAGCACCTACTCCTACTTCATAACCTGTTCCTACATTAGCTATAGCTCTTCATTATCTCTGTCCAGCACCTACTCACACTCCTACTTCATAACCTGTTCCTACATTAGCTATAGCTCTTCATTAACTCTCTGTCCAGCACCTACTCACACTCCTACTTCATAACCTGTTCCTACATTAGCTATAGCTCTTCATTAACTCTCTGTCCAGCACCTACTCACACTCCTACTTCATAACCTGTTCCTACATTAGCTATAGCTCTTCATTAACTCTCTGTCCAGCACCTTCTCACACTCCTACTTTATAACTGTATATTATTTGTTTTCTTATTATTATACAGTGCTTGAAAGTCGGAGCAGAGTTCTGTTATTCACTACTCTGCTTTGACTGCCTGCGGTTTTGCTTTTATGCCTTCAAACTCTATAGCGAGTGTGGACTTGAGTTCTGACCCGAGAAGCTTGGAGATGTTCGTTTTCAATGCACAGAGGATCTCTCCATGTCTGTTAGCTTAGATGTTGATCTACTGCTGTGATCATTGACCACTTTCAGGTAATTAAGCCTATTATACTCTTGTACAACTTTTGTGGCCGTGTTTTCTTTTTATTAGCTTTGTCTTCTTAATCTGAGCCAGTTGTGATCCTTGAGGTCTCTGCTCCCTGTGTTACTGTACAGTACTCTGTCTCGCTGAGCGTCGTTTGTGTTTCTGTCTCTGTGTTTTAATCAGTGGAGTCCACGGAGGAACAAGCTCTCCAGGAGGTCGTCAAGCTATTATGGCAGATCCAGCTTCTGTGCTGTCCAAACTCCACAGACGGAAGATGAGGCTGAAGGCTGGCCGTGACTTTCAACCCCTCCAACTTAATTCCAGCTCTACCGGCGCAGCGGACACAGAGGGTTGTTATCTACACTCCTGCACCTGAGAGGCCCTGGAAGCGTCACCGTGGCAGGGAAAAGCAGAGGGCTCTTCCACCGCCACAGCCTTTTTTCGCATCTGCTAACTTGTTCGTGGACCTCAGCTCTTCACCTGCTCCAGCACCGAGGCCGACTCCTCAGGGTGGTGTACTCACTGTTGGAGATTCTTCTGTAAAACACTGAAAATTATTGACCCTAAAGAGTAATGCCACGGTCTCCTGTTTTCCAGGTGCCCGTGTCTCTACTATTCTCTACCTGATGCAGCGTGGCCCTGAAGAAGCACTGCCGTACGCTTCTGGACAGTGTTCGGGGAAAAAAGGCAGACACCAGGATCATCGTCTTCTACCCCCTGACCACTTACAGATGAGTGAGCGAGCCGTTTCCTCGGCTCTTAGCGATCCACTGCTGGCTGCTGGACAGGTCCGTCTGCGCTGACTTCGTAGAGAACTGGGAGAGCTTTCGGCTGTGTCCGGTCCTCTAACACAGAGATGAGCTTCACCTGAGCTGCCTGGGGTCCATCGTTCTCTCTGGGAACATAAAGAAGGTGTCAGGCCAGGACTGACTGACCCTTCCCAGTCACACTGTCAGGTTGGTGAACTGCATAGTTGGCAGCTAAGTGATTTACTTGATTCCACCCATTTATTCTGTCACTTTTCTGCTTGTATTAAAAAGTAATAGATCAGTGTCACTCCTCAGTGTCAAATTCTGCAGTATTGAGACTGTCGTGGTTTGTAATTGTAACGTCGGAAAATCTGCTTTAAAAATCTTTTTAGAATTTAGATAAACTCTTCCTTCTTTCAGAGTACAAGCAGTTCTGCATTGAATTTGGGCTGTTAAATATATGATCTCTAGCCTCTAAAGCAGTCGTTGTCAATGAAGTTGTGACTGCTAACCTGCTTAGTTCACTAGATCTCTGTGAAACTAAATCAGGGGTGTAGGTCTGTTTATTACATTGGTGGGGGTCATAACATCGGTTCACACAGAGACCCCTGGAAGCTGAGTCTAGTCAATTTTAGGTAGGAGGGCTTTTCTCTTTCCCTTTAAGATTTCAGTGTAACTGACTGTACGGTAAGGTTTTTTTGGTCAGACGCAGTTCTAAAGTCTTCCACCAGCGTTACGTTTACTGCGGGATTAAAGTGTTTCTCTACATTCCTAAGACTGACTGATCGAGTTGATTCTTTAAGTGTGGAGAAGCAAATCCCACTACCACAGTTTTTCCCAATATTCCTCTGGGTCCAGAGTTTTCAGAGACAGGATCAGAAACCGACAGAGGCGGCCGCCGTCATCCCAATGAGTGATTCTGAGTCAATTCAGGCGCTCTACTGACTCCGAGACTCTGTACCCGAGGTGACTAAGTAAATTAATTAGACCGCTTGCCTTATGAATATAGAATAAACAGGAGGAGACAAGACGCCGTATTCTTAGACCTTCAGGTTACTTTAACCTGGATCCCTTTGATATTTTCAAATTTGTTTTAGACCATTGACTTTTTGCAGTGATCCGGACTCAAGGGACGAAGATGTCCAAAGCATTGCCTTAAGATCATTTCGGTCTCTGAACTGGGAATATCTCGGGATCCAGATTTGTTTTAAATTGGAAGATTCTAAGATATTGTCTATTGGAATATTTTGATTCTCAGGGTTGTTTGAAGCAGAGAATTTTTTTAGGGATCCAAATGTATTAAAATTCAAAGTTTCTCAGAAAAGATTTTAGGATATTTAATTCTTTGTACTGTTCAACCGAGAGAATTTTGTAAAGAGATCCGAATTTATATTTGTAGAAAATTCAAAGATTTTAAAGAAAGGTTTTGGATTTTTTTTTTTGTTCAATGAGAGTTTTTGAAAGTTCCAAGACAAGGGAGCAAAGTTTATAATCTCCAAAGAGTTCTGACTGTACACGTGAAATTAAAGGCAGTGAAAAGAAACAGACATTCAAGCAAAACAAACTTGCATTAGCCAGGAAGACGAGGATTACTCTGATTTGGTGGCTCATAACTCTGATTCATGCAATGCAGGAGGAAGAGCGTTCTTTTATAAAGCCCCAACTTTGGAACAAGTTCCCTGTTAATATCCGGGAATCAGACCCACTCTCAGTCTTTAAATCTAGATGAAAAACTTCTCTCTTTACACCAGCTTTCAGAGAACTCTCCAGTTCTGTGTTCTGTCCTGCTCTGATTACATTTCACCACTGTTCTGCCTGCTCTGATTCCAGGCTTTTTATTACCATTATTGTGGTTGTCTGTAACTATTTCTGCTACAGGTCTCTCACTAAACGTAAAGCTTGTTCTAATCTTCATCTTTTTCTCTCTCTCCTCATGTCCTGAGCTGCCTGCCTGGAGTTGCCCTTTTTTGGTTCAGTTCCTACGTCTTGGTATCAGGCCTGTTCCTCTACTCAGCTTCAACACAACAGGAGGTGTCCATGTTCCGGAATCAGGCCTGTCTCTCTACTCAGCATGGACTTTAACATGAACACTGAGCAAATGTCCAGCACCTTCTCATACTTCATAACCTGCTCCTACATTAGCTATAGCTCTTCATTATCTCTGTCCAGCACCTACTCCTACTTCATAACCTGTTCCTACATTAGCTATAGCTCTTCATTATCTCTGTCCAGCACCTACTCACACTCCTACTTCATAACCTGTTCCTACATTAGCTATAGCTCTTCATTAACTCTCTGTCCAGCACCTACTCACACTCCTACTTCATAACCTGTTCCTACATTAGCTATAGCTCTTCATTAACTCTCTGTCCAGCACCTTCTCACACTCCTACTTTATAACTGTATATTATTTGTTTTCTTATTATTATACAGTGCTTGAAAGTCGGAGCAGAGTTCTGTTATTCACTACTCTGCTTTGACTGCCTGCGGTTTTGCTTTTATGCCTTCAAACTCTATAGCGAGTGTGGACTTGAGTTCTGACCCGAGAAGCTTGGAGATGTTCGTTTTCAATGCACAGAGGATCTCTCCATGTCTGTTAGCTTAGATGTTGATCTACTGCTGTGATCATTGACCACTTTCAGGTAATTAAGCCTATTATACTCTTGTACAACTTTTGTGGCCGTGTTTTCTTTTTATTAGCTTTGTCTTCTTAATCTGAGCCAGTTGTGATCCTTGAGGTCTCTGCTCCCTGTGTTACTGTACAGTACTCTGTCTCGCTGAGCGTCGTTTGTGTTTCTGTCTCTGTGTTTTAATCAGTGGAGTCCACGGAGGAACAAGCTCTCCAGGAGGTCGTCAAGCTATTATGGCAGATCCAGCTTCTGTGCTGTCCAAACTCCACAGACGGAAGATGAGGCTGAAGGCTGGCCGTGACTTTCAACCCCTCCAACTTAATTCCAGCTCTACCGGCGCAGCGGACACAGAGGGTTGTTATCTACACTCCTGCACCTGAGAGGCCCTGGAAGCGTCACCGTGGCAGGGAAAAGCAGAGGGCTCTTCCACCGCCACAGCCTTTTTTCGCATCTGCTAACTTGTTCGTGGACCTCAGCTCTTCACCTGCTCCAGCACCGAGGCCGACTCCTCAGGGTGGTGTACTCACTGTTGGAGATTCTTCTGTAAAACACTGAAAATTATTGACCCTAAAGAGTAATGCCACGGTCTCCTGTTTTCCAGGTGCCCGTGTCTCTACTATTCTCTACCTGATGCAGCGTGGCCCTGAAGAAGCACTGCCGTACGCTTCTGGACAGTGTTCGGGAAAAAAGGCAGACACCAGGATCATCGTCTTCTACCCCCTGACCACTTACAGATGAGTGAGCGAGCCGTTTCCTCGGCTCTTAGCGATCCACTGCTGGCTGCTGGACAGGTCCGTCTGCGCTGACTTCGTAGAGAACTGGGAGAGCTTTCGGCTGTGTCCGGTCCTCTAACACAGAGATGAGCTTCACCTGAGCTGCCTGGGGTCCATCGTTCTCTCTGGGAACATAAAGAAGGTGTCAGGCCAGGACTGACTGACCCTTCCCAGTCACACTGTCAGGTTGGTGAACTGCATAGTTGGCAGCTAAGTGATTTACTTGATTCCACCCATTTATTCTGTCACTTTTCTGCTTGTATTAAAAAGTAATAGATCAGTGTCACTCCTCAGTGTCAAATCCTGCAGTATTGAGACTGTCGTGGTTTGTAATTGTAACGTCGGAAAATCTGCTTTAAAAATCTTTTTAGAATTTAGATAAACTCTTCCTTCTTTCAGAGTACAAGCAGTTCTGCATTGAATTTGGGCTGTTAAATATATGATCTCTAGCCTCTAAAGCAGTCGTTGTCAATGAAGTTGTGACTGCTAACCTGCTTAGTTCACTAGATCTCTGTGAAACTAAATCAGGGGTGTAGGTCTGTTTATTACATTGGTGGGGGTCATAACATCGGTTCACACAGAGACCCCTGGAAGCTGAGTCTAGTCAATTTTAGGTAGGAGGGCTTTTCTCTTTCCCTTTAAGATTTCAGTGTAACTGACTGTACGGTAAGGTTTTTTTGGTCAGACGCAGTTCTAAAGTCTTCCACCAGCGTTACGTTTACTGCGGGATTAAAGTGTTTCTCTACATTCCTAAGACTGACTGATCGAGTTGATTCTTTAAGTGTGGAGAAGCAAATCCCACTACCACAGTTTTTCCCAATATTCCTCTGGGTCCAGAGTTTTCAGAGACAGGATCAGAAACCGACAGAGGCGGCCGCCGTCATCCCAATGAGTGATTCTGAGTCAATTCAGGCGCTCTACTGACTCCGAGACTCTGTACCCGAGGTGACTAAGTAAATTAATTAGACCGCTTGCCTTATGAATATAGAATAAACAGGAGGAGACAAGACGCCGTATTCTTAGACCTTCAGGTTACTTTAACCTGGATCCCTTTGATATTTTCAAATTTGTTTTAGACCATTGACTTTTTGCAGTGATCCGGACTCAAGGGACGAAGATGTCCAAAGCATTGCCTTAAGATCATTTCGGTCTCTGAACTGGGAATATCTCGGGATCCAGATTTGTTTTAAATTGGAAGATTCTAAGATATTGTCTATTGGAATATTTTGATTCTCAGGGTTGTTTGAAGCAGAGAATTTTTTTAGGGATCCAAATGTATTAAAATTCAAAGTTTCTCAGAAAAGATTTTAGGATATTTAATTCTTTGTACTGTTCAACCGAGAGAATTTTGTAAAGAGATCCGAATTTATATTTGTAGAAAATTCAAAGATTTTAAAGAAAGGTTTTGGATTTTTTTTTTTGTTCAATGAGAGTTTTTGAAAGTTCCAAGACAAGGGAGCAAAGTTTATAATCTCCAAAGAGTTCTGACTGTACACGTGAAATTAAAGGCAGTGAAAAGAAACAGACATTCAAGCAAAACAAACTTGCATTAGCCAGGAAGACGAGGATTACTCTGATTTGGTGGCTCATAACTCTGATTCATGCAATGCAGGAGGAAGAGCGTTCTTTTATAAAGCCCCAACTTTGGAACAAGTTCCCTGTTAATATCCGGGAATCAGACCCACTCTCAGTCTTTAAATCTAGATGAAAAACTTCTCTCTTTACACCAGCTTTCAGAGAGCTCTCCAGTTCTGTGTTCTGTCCTGCTCTGATTACATTTCACCACTGTTCTGCCTGCTCTGATTCCAGGCTTTTTATTACCATTATTGTGGTTGTCTGTAACTATTTCTGCTACAGGTCTCTCACTAAACGTAAAGCTTGTTCTAATCTTCATCTTTTTCTCTCTCTCCTCATGTCCTGAGCTGCCTGCCTGGAGTTGCCCTTTTTTGGTTCAGTTCCTACGTCTTGGTATCAGGCCTGTTCCTCTACTCAGCTTCAACACAACAGGAGGTGTCCATGTTCCGGAATCAGGCCTGTCTCTCTACTCAGCATGGACTTTAACATGAACACTGAGCAAATGTCCAGCACCTTCTCATACTTCATAACCTGCTCCTACATTAGCTATAGCTCTTCATTATCTCTGTCCAGCACCTACTCCTACTTCATAACCTGTTCCTACATTAGCTATAGCTCTTCATTATCTCTGTCCAGCACCTACTCACACTCCTACTTCATAACCTGTTCCTACATTAGCTATAGCTCTTCATTAACTCTCTGTCCAGCACCTACTCACACTCCTACTTCATAACCTGTTCCTACATTAGCTATAGCTCTTCATTAACTCTCTGTCCAGCACCTACTCACACTCCTACTTCATAACCTGTTCCTACATTAGCTATAGCTCTTCATTAACTCTCTGTCCAGCACCTTCTCACACTCCTACTTTATAACTGTATATTATTTGTTTTCTTATTATTATACAGTGCTTGAAAGTCGGAGCAGAGTTCTGTTATTCACTACTCTGCTTTGACTGCCTGCGGTTTTGCTTTTATGCCTTCAAACTCTATAGCGAGTGTGGACTTGAGTTCTGACCCGAGAAGCTTGGAGATGTTCGTTTTCAATGCACAGAGGATCTCTCCATGTCTGTTAGCTTAGATGTTGATCTACTGCTGTGATCATTGACCACTTTCAGGTAATTAAGCCTATTATACTCTTGTACAACTTTTGTGGCCGTGTTTTCTTTTTATTAGCTTTGTCTTCTTAATCTGAGCCAGTTGTGATCCTTGAGGTCTCTGCTCCCTGTGTTACTGTACAGTACTCTGTCTCGCTGAGCGTCGTTTGTGTTTCTGTCTCTGTGTTTTAATCAGTGGAGTCCACGGAGGAACAAGCTCTCCAGGAGGTCGTCAAGCTATTATGGCAGATCCAGCTTCTGTGCTGTCCAAACTCCACAGACGGAAGATGAGGCTGAAGGCTGGCCGTGACTTTCAACCCCTCCAACTTAATTCCAGCTCTACCGGCGCAGCGGACACAGAGGGTTGTTATCTACACTCCTGCACCTGAGAGGCCCTGGAAGCGTCACCGTGGCAGGGAAAAGCAGAGGGCTCTTCCACCGCCACAGCCTTTTTTCGCATCTGCTAACTTGTTCGTGGACCTCAGCTCTTCACCTGCTCCAGCACCGAGGCCGACTCCTCAGGGTGGTGTACTCACTGTTGGAGATTCTTCTGTAAAACACTGAAAATTATTGACCCTAAAGAGTAATGCCACGGTCTCCTGTTTTCCAGGTGCCCGTGTCTCTACTATTCTCTACCTGATGCAGCGTGGCCCTGAAGAAGCACTGCCGTACGCTTCTGGACAGTGTTCGGGGAAAAAAGGCAGACACCAGGATCATCGTCTTCTACCCCCTGACCACTTACAGATGAGTGAGCGAGCCGTTTCCTCGGCTCTTAGCGATCCACTGCTGGCTGCTGGACAGGTCCGTCTGCGCTGACTTCGTAGAGAACTGGGAGAGCTTTCGGCTGTGTCCGGTCCTCTAACACAGAGATGAGCTTCACCTGAGCTGCCTGGGGTCCATCGTTCTCTCTGGGAACATAAAGAAGGTGTCAGGCCAGGACTGACTGACCCTTCCCAGTCACACTGTCAGGTTGGTGAACTGCATAGTTGTCAGCTAAGTGATTTACTTGATTCCACCCATTTATTCTGTCACTTTTCTGCTTGTATTAAAAAGTAATAGATCAGTGTCACTCCTCAGTGTCAAATCCTGCAGTATTGAGACTGTCGTGGTTTGTAATTGTAACGTCGGAAAATCTGCTTTAAAAATCTTTTTAGAATTTAGATAAAATCTTCCTTCTTTCAGAGTACAAGCAGTTCTGCATTGAATTTGGGCTGTTAAATATATGATCTCTAGCCTCTAAAGCAGTCGTTGTCAATGAAGTTGTGACTGCTAACCTGCTTAGTTCACTAGATCTCTGTGAAACTAAATCAGGGGTGTAGGTCTGTTTATTACATTGGTGGGGGTCATAACATCGGTTCACACAGAGACCCCTGGAAGCTGAGTCTAGTCAATTTTAGGTAGGAGGGCTTTTCTCTTTCCCTTTAAGATTTCAGTGTAACTGACTGTACGGTAAGGTTTTTTTGGTCAGACGCAGTTCTAAAGTCTTCCACCAGCGTTACGTTTACTGCGGGATTAAAGTGTTTCTCTACATTCCTGAGACTGACTGATCGAGTTGATTCTTTAAGTGTGGAGAAGCAAATCCCACTACCACAGTTTTTCCCAATATTCCTCTGGGTCCAGAGTTTTCAGAGACAGGATCAGAAACCGACAGAGGCGGCCGCCGTCATCCCAATGAGTGATTCTGAGTCAATTCAGGCGCTCTACTGACTCCGAGACTCTGTACCCGAGGTGACTTTAAGTAAATTAATTAGACCGCTTGCCTTATGAATATAGAATAAACAGGAGGAGACGAGACGCCGTATTCTTAGACCTTCAGGTTACTTTAACCTGGATCCCTTTGATATTTTCAAATTTGTTTTAGACCATTGACTTTTTGCAGTGATCCGGACTCAAGGGACGAAGATGTCCAAAGCATTGCCTTAAGATCATTTCGGTCTCTGAACTGGGAATATCTCGGGATCCAGATTTGTTTTAAATTGGAAGATTCTAAGATATTGTCTATTGGAATATTTTGATTCTCAGGGTTGTTTGAAGCAGAGAATTTTTTTAGGGATCCAAATGTATTAAAATTCAAAGTTTCTCAGAAAAGATTTTAGGATATTTAATTCTTTGTACTGTTCAACCGAGAGAATTTTGTAAAGAGATCCGAATTTATATTTGTAGAAAATTCAAAGATTTTAAAGAAAGGTTTTGGATTTTTTTTTTTGTTCAATGAGAGTTTTTGAAAGTTCCAAGACAAGGGAGCAAAGTTTATAATCTCCAAAGAGTTCTGACTGTACACGTGAAATTAAAGGCAGTGAAAAGAAACAGACATTCAAGCAAAACAAACTTGCATTAGCCAGGAAGACGAGGATTACTCTGATTTGGTGGCTCATAACTCTGATTCATGCAATGCAGGAGGAAGAGCGTTCTTTTATAAAGCCCCAACTTTGGAACAAGTTCCCTGTTAATATCCGGGAATCAGACCCACTCTCAGTCTTTAAGTCTAGATGAAAAACTTCTCTCTTTACACCAGCTTTCAGAGAACTCTCCAGTTCTGTGTTCTGTCCTGCTCTGATTACATTTCACCACTGTTCTGCCTGCTCTGATTCCAGGCTTTTTATTACCATTATTGTGGTTGTCTGTAACTATTTCTGCTACAGGTCTCTCACTAAACGTAAAGCTTGTTCTAATCTTCATCTTTTTCTCTCTCTCCTCATGTCCTGAGCTGCCTGCCTGGAGTTGCCCTTTTTTGGTTCAGTTCCTACGTCTTGGTATCAGGCCTGTTCCTCTACTCAGCTTCAACACAACAGGAGGTGTCCATGTTCCGGAATCAGGCCTGTCTCTCTACTCAGCATGGACTTTAACATGAACACTGAGCAAATGTCCAGCACCTTCTCATACTTCATAACCTGCTCCTACATTAGCTATAGCTCTTCATTATCTCTGTCCAGCACCTACTCACACTCCTACTTCATAACCTGTTCCTACATTAGCTATAGCTCTTCATTAACTCTCTGTCCAGCACCTACTCCTACTTCATAACCTGCTCCTACATTAGCTATAGCTTTTCATTAACTCTTTGTCCAGCTTCCCATTTCACCCTAAAGATGTCACTCCAATCGGAATCAAACAAATTGGCTAGGAAAAGCTAGCATCGTGGTTTACTGATCACACAACCACACATGTAGTATGAACCTGGTTATTCGTAGCTGTGAGCGTCAATAGTGACACAGAATTAGTTTCTTTAACTCCAGTGTTATCAATATGATTGAGCGATCATCCCTACTTTATAGTCTTTAATATCAGCTTTGTCTTCTGTATCTGAGAGTTGTGATGCTTGTGCTCTCTGCTCCCTGTGTTTCTGTACAGTACTGTCTCACTGACCGTCGTTTGCGTTTCTGTCTCTGTGTTTACTCTGGTGCCCGTGGAGGAACAAGGTCTCCAGACTCAGCAGGGAGGTCGTCCAGCTGTTGTTGTAGAGGCAGTCCAAACTCCACCATTGGAAGGTGGGCAGGGTTTTTATCTCCACTCCCACACTGGAAAGGGACCCTGGAGTGTCAGTGTGGCCAGAAAAAAAGCCAAGGGCTTCTCCACAATCACAGTTGGTTTAAATCTCTGCTTACCGGTTGGAGGTCCTCAGCTCTTCCCCCTCTCCTTCACCTGCTCCGTCACAGAGGACAACTCCTCAGGGTGGTGTTCTCATTGTTGGAGATTCTACTTTAAAACACAACACAGTAAGAGTAACCCCACAATCTCCATTTTTTCAGATGCTTGTGTCCTGTATGTTTTCAGGCGCCTTTGGCACTAACGTTCTCCACTATTCTGTTAAACTCTGATGAGTTTACCCAGCTCCTTACGCTCCACTGCTGGCTGCGGGACAGGTGCATCAGCGCTAAATTCGTAGAGAAAGGGGAGAGCTTTCGGGAGCATCTGGGGTCCATCGTTCTCCCCAGGAACACCAAAAAGGTGCTACGTCAGGACTGTCTGGCCCTTCCCAGTCAGGTTAGTGAAATGGATAGTGGGCAGGTAAGTGATTTACATGATTTACTCTATTTTATAACCATTTATTTTGTCATTTCTCTGTATTAAAAAGTTAAATGGTTTGTAATTTTGACATCAGAAAATTAATATTTTAACAATTTTAATCTGAATTATAATGTGTTTAAACATTTAGATGAGGAGAGTTCTCTACAATATTTTACCACCATTCAGTAAATATATTGATGGACAGATGGATCCTCCACCTACTGCTGCTTTAATACTTGTAAGGGTTTCATATGAAAGGAGTTCAGTAACAGATATGGTGCCAATTACAATTTTTATCTGTGGGTTGACGTTCAGAACCGTATCTAATAATGACGAGGAAGTTTGTGGACACAAAACTACGTAGCTGCAAATACCTAAAAAAAAATAAGCTTGAGGATTAAATTCAGTTCTAAGTTCAAAAGATGAAAAGACCTCATTAATGGTAGAGGGAGTGAAGGTTGTTCATCAGGCTGTATATAGATCATTCATTTAGTGAAAAGACTCTTCCAATCAGCAGCCTCGGGTTCGATACCCGAGCTCTGCAAACCACTCTTGAGCACCTTCTTTTGTGTGGGCCGCAGCAATGGCTGCTCACCGCTCTAGGAATGTGTGCTTACTGTCCACTTGGGGGGGGGGGGGGTTCAATATTGTGGGGGAATCTTTTCAGGTGTTTCAATATTCTATGTATTTGCTGTTTTCAGAAACAGACAGATGGTGGCTTTTGTTAGTTTGAAACAATGAGGTCTATCATCTTCACACCAGCCTCATCACAGGTTGTTTACTGCAAGATTAAAGTGTTTCTCTACATTCCTAAGACTGACTGATCGAGTTGATTCTTTAAGCACAAAGAAGCAAATCCCACTACCACAGTTTTGGAGGTTCCACAGAGATCCCAATATTCCTCTGGGTTCAGAGTTTTCAGAGACAGGATCAGAAACCGACAGAGGCGGCCGCCGTCATCCCAATGAGTGATTCTGAGTCAATTCAGGCGCTCTACTGACTCCGAGACTCTGTACCCGAGGTGACTATAAGTAAACTAATTAGACCGCTTGACTTATGAATTTAGAATAAACGGGAGGAGACGGGACGCTGTATAAAAGGGATCCCGGTTAAAGTAACTTGGAACACTTAAAGTCTCTGCCCTAAAACTAATTTGAAAATTTAAGGAATCTGGATTTTGTCTTGGAATATTTTGATTCTCAGGGTTGATTTTAAAATGTTTAAAATCAAAGATTTTTAGGACAAGGTTTTGGAAATGATTTATCTCTCAGGGCTGTTCAAATTAGATTATTTTTTAAAATAGTTTTGTGATGATGGCTTAATTTACAAAATATCCAGAAGTTTTCTTTTTGCAGACAACAGGATGCAATCACAGTGGCTGTTTTTTGAGAGAAGTCATTCCATGGTGCGAGCAGCTTTTTCAGTGCTGACAGACTCCAAACACTCCATACAGAGCGACGATTGGATCATGGTGAAGGACTTCAAGAGGAAATTGTATCACCTCAATAGTTGGGGCCTTGGCAGGTTCTTTACATCACACAAACTGCTGTTCTAGTAGCAGAAAGGGATTCTTGGGTTCCTTGTTCACACTGCAGGAAAGTTCACATGCCCGATCCGAGTGCAGATGGTGTACAGTACTCTCTCACTGACGTCGTTTGTGTTTCTGTTTGTGTTTACTCTCTAGAAACACTGCGACCGCAAAGGAACGAGCTCTCCAGGCACTCTGCAAGGAGGTCATCAAGCTTGACCGACTGCTGCTGTTGTAGAGGAACTCCTCCAACCCGGCTGTCTGTGTCCATTACGCCGGCAGTGCTGGAATTAAGAGGGTCGTCGTCTCCACTTTACCTCTGCTAACTGGTTCGAGGTTATCAGTTCTTCAAGCTTTACCTTCACCTGCTCCAGCACAGAGTACAGCTCCTCAGGGTGGTGTTGTCACTGTTGGAGATTCTTCAGTAAAACACTGAAAAGTATCGGAGGCCAAAGAGTAACACCACAGTCTCCTGTTTTCCAGCTGCCTGTGTCCTGGATGTCGCCAGTCAGCTTCTGCACTTGTCTCTTTCCAATGCCACTCTGAAAAAGACAGATGGCAGAATAATCTACCCAGCTCTTCTCGCTCCACTGCTGGCTGCAGGACCAGTCCCTCAGCGCTGAATTTGCAGAGAACTGCGAGAGCTTTTGCTCTTCCCAGTTACACCTGTCAGGTTAATAAACTGGATAGTGGGCAGGTAATTGATTTACATGACTCTTGTTTCAGGGATAGACGATACGTATCTGGCCAATGTCTTTCTCAAACCACAATAGTATTTTTTACTAAGATAAAAATGAATACAGATTATGGTCGTGCAGCTCGAACACAAATTTACTGCACATTATGAGTTCAGTTCTCAATTTAGGAGTAAATAAACAGACAGGGTTCAGAGGACGAGCCGAGTTTTGTGGGGAGCAGCGAAGGGTTTCTTGAGGAATAATTCTATTGGGTTTGCTTCTTGGTAACAGAAATGGCCTAGGCCGCAAGTATCTGCCCTTTAAACTTGAAGCGCTTGAAAGGTCCAATCAACAGTCTCTCTTTCTGGTGATATGGCAACACACACAGTCTCCACTTATATTCCAGTGGTGGACCACTTTAGGTATTTGGGGGTAGCCTTGCATCCCTCATTGAGTGACTGTCCTTAAAAATTTCAGTGGTATACTAAAACAAATTAAAATGAATACACTCAATGAGACACGCGACAGGATTGTAGTGGTAAAATATATATTCTGCCTAGACTGAATTTCTGTAGTTATAGGATTTATATGACCTTTGCCCCTGCCTATAAAAATATTGGGATACACTCTAAGGTACTATCCATGTACATTTGGAATGGTAAATTACCTCAAAAGAAATGATCTACTTTATAGAGGTGTAATTCAGATGGTGGTCTTGGATTTCTAGATTTTGAAATGTATGCTCAGGCATTTACCTTAAAACCTTGATCAACATGCCTGAATCAAAGTGCTCATAATTCATGCAGCTCAATAGAGGCTCTGGTAGCCCCATATAAATTACAAGGTCTTATATTTTGGGATGTTCTCACTAGATTTTGGACCCATAATTTCACACCTTATATTAATTTGGCATTAACAGTTGTTGGGCAAATAATCTCTAATATGCATGAGTTCTCTACACTCTTTCATAATCATACTTTACTGATGGCCCTTCCCCCAGTAGAAGAGCAAAGAAGTTCGATCTCCAGGCGATATCTGCAGTAAAAAAATGGGTTAAGATCTTTCCAGGCTCTTAAAGAGCAATGTAATGCGTCCAGCACCTCTTTCTTTCTCCTCCCTTACCTTCTTGGTGAAGGAATAAAAGACTCTTAATCTGTGCTCTAACCGCTGCAAAAAATAAATACTTTATATATTCATTTTTTGTATGTTTTTTATGGGGGGGGGGGTATTTTAAAGAATGAGAAATATAATTACAGAGTTCTCTCACAACAAATCTTATACAAATCACTGTTATAAATAAAACTTTCCTCAATAAGAGTGGGAAGATTTAGTTGTTAGTTTTTTAATAGAAAGAGTAAAGAGAGTGAGGAAGTCACTTAAGTTTAAATGAAGTCTTGTTGCTGGGTTTTATATAGTCCAGCCATTAAAACCAAATTTGTCCTTTTGAATTCTTAATGAATAAGCTAGCTTCTCCATAACAACAATGTCAATCCACTCATGAATTTGAAGAAGTTCAGTAGACAAGCATTTTCTGGTGATTACTATATAATTTTTTTTTATTATTATAATTTTTTTAAATATATATATATATATATATATATATTTTTTTTTTTTTTTTTTTTTTTTTTTTTTTACTTGTTGCTGACAATTGTTTGTTGATATGCTGTCCTGCTCTGGGTTCTAATATTGGGTCATTCTCAGCTCACTGTATAGCTGTGCCTATGACTATTTACCTGCATGCACTTTCACCTGCCCTCACATTTTTACCATTTTTGACTTGATGTCACATTTGCAGCAGCTCTTAAAATATCCGGTGTTGACCAGGGGAGGACTGGTTCCCCTTTTCAGTCTTGGTTCCTCTCAGGGTTTCTTCCTTTTCCTTTTTATGATGAATTACCACAAATGTCTAAAACCCTGCTTTCATTTTGTCATTGTGTAGAGTTGTGTAGAACTCAATAATCAGTGTATTCTGTATTGTTCTCTTACTTGAAATGACCTGAGTGGCTGCTGCTGTTGTTGTGGTGGTTGTTGTATTTTTAGATGTATGTGATCAGAAGGTAGGACCATATGAAGAGTCAGTGGCAACGGCTGGTAAACAGTCATCCTGACTCCATCCTACATTGACAACACAGCCTAAGGTGTGAGCCTAGCGCCGCCTTGGCTGCCTGTGATGACGGTGACACTCCACACTTTGAAACTTTTAGCTCTGAAGGGCAAAGACTGAGACAGAACAAGTCTTGACACAGCACCGTTTGAACAACGGCATTGGACTGATTGTGTTACTTGTTTCCCACCACCTACAAGATCTGATCCAGGACGCTTTTTCAGTTGGAACAGAAATGGACTTTAAGGTTGGGGATGTACCCAGACCAGAAATGAACTCTGGACTATTTAGAACACTTTCTGAGTGATATGGCCCAGAACATTGTGTTTTTCTTTGGCATCCTTTCAGGAACCCAGGACTATCCTTCTCACACACCAGGACAATGCACCACCTAATGTTTTATTTGTCAATAATACCAATGTCAATGTCACATGTGGGTGTCCTATGTAGCTTTTACAGCCAAAGTGCTTCAGGACTGAAATTAGGGTTGAGCACAGCAGTTTTTACGGGATAGTTGGATTCCATGTTTGGTAGATGGAAAAGGTTTATGGTCACTTTCTCTAGTCTAATCATATGAATTTCTATGCTTGTGCTCAGTGGCTGCTGTATTACTCTGTGCATTCAAGGTTTTATTATGTTAAGTCTGTTTCTTTGCAAGTGTATTTTGACCACAATTCTTTCTCTACTGTAATGACCTTGAATTCTGCCCGTGTTTAGCAAAGGACATTTTATAGTATCCAATCCTGAGAGAAAACAAGGACTGACGACACCTTTATACTCAAAGATGTTTTAAATTGTCCTGAAACCTTTTACTGTTTTCTGCTCACCGTGAAATGACTTCCAGCCTACCAATTGGATCTTGTCCCACTGTTACCACTTTTCCCACCTACCCCCCCAAACAAATCCTCCTAACTTATTGTGTGTTCCCTCCTTTCTTTTCTTTCGCTCTATAGATCTCTCTCGCTCTCACGCTTTTTCTCTCATCCTCACCTCATTGCATGACCATGCATTACCTGCCTGGACTTTAACATTTCACTCACACAAATTTCCATATTCTTTTAATTCAATTATTGTGCTATATGTTGTCAACCAGAGGAGGATGGGTCCCCTGTCGCAAGTTTTCTTCCTCTCGAGTTGAGAGTACTGTTGCCACTAGCTTGCCCAAAAGAGGCTCATACC